>NW_027508805.1:580000-605000 GCF_051911475.1 Siphateles boraxobius | reverse complement strand
CTGTGTTAGACTGTGTTAGACTGTTTACTGTGTTAGACTGTGTTTACTGTGTTAGACTGTGTTTACTGTTAACTATGTGTTAGACTTTGTTAGACTGTTTACTGTGTTAGACTGTGTTAGACTGTTTAGACTGTTTACTGTGTTAGACTGTGTTAGACTGTGTTAGACTGTTTACTGTGTTAGACTGTGTTAGACTGTTAGACTGTGTTAGACTGTGTTAGACTGTGTTTACTGTGTTTACTGTGTTAGACTGTGTTTAGAAAGGACTTCAACATGCGTCAATACACACACCTGCTTTTCTAGCGTACGCTGACAGCTGTGAACACAGGGGGCATCAGACCCAATAGTTGTGTGACCATTTCTTAGGTTAAAGTCTTTACTTTACTGTGTTAGACTGTTTACTGTGTTAGACTGTGTTTACTGTGTTAGACTGTGTTAGACTGTTTACTCTGTTAGACTGTTTACTCTGTTAGACTGTGTTTACTTTTTTAGACTGTGTTTACTGTGTTAGACTGTGTTTACTGTGTTAGACTGTGTTTATTGTGTTAGACTGTGTTTACTGTGTTAGACTGTTTACTGTGTTAGACTGTGTTTACTGTGTTAGACTGTGTTTATTGTGTTAGACTGTGTTTACTGTGTTAGACTGTTTACTGTGTTAGACTGTGTTTACTGTGTTAGACTGTGTTTACTGTGTTAGACTGTGTTAGACTGTGTTAGACTGTTTACTGTGTTAGACTGTGTTTACTGTGTTAGACTGTGTTAGACTGTGTTAGACTGTGTTTACTGTGTTAGACTGTGCTTACTGTGTTAGACTGTTTACTGTGTTAGACTGTGTTTACTGTGTTAGACTGTGTTTACTGTGTTAGACTGTGTTAGACTGTGTTTACTGTGTTAGACTGTGCTTCCTGTGTTAGACTGTGCTTACTGTGTTAGACTGTGCTTACTGTGTTAGACTGTGCTTACTGTGTTAGACTGTGCTTACTGTGTTAGACTGTGTTTACTGTGTTAGACTGTGTTTACTGTGTTAGACTGCGTTAGACTGTGTTTACTGTGTTAGACTGTGTTTACTGTGTTAGACTGTGTTTACTGTGTTAGACTGCGTTAGACTGTTTATTGTGTTAGACTGTGTTTACTGTAGGGCTGCTCGATTATGGAAAAAATCATTATCACGATTATTTTGGTCAGTATTGAAATCACGATTATTTCACATGACTTTGGGAACATGTTGCATTTATTAAAAGACACCTTTCAACAACTCTTAAAAAAATCTAAATTTGCACATTTATTGTACTTTTTGAAATATTAAACAGACTTGCAAACTCACAAGTGGTGAAAAAGGTGACATGTTTACAAAGTAATTTGTTGTAGGGGGTCACCAGGGCGTTATTTCCCTTTATAAAGGACAATTTATTAAACCTTACTAAATATGTTTTATGTCAAATTCTTACATTTGATCAAATTCAGTTTTAATAAAAAGGGCTGTTATCCATTCAATTAATTTACACTGCAAAATTACAACTGTGAAAATATTATGAGATTAATGTTTAAACAAATAATAAAATAAAAAATAAAATCAATTATGCCTTTGCCTTTAAACAATAAATCAATAGGTGGCGACAAGTGACCGTCTTAATAAATGAATCATTGAGTTATTCATTAAAACGATTTGTTCAAAATAATGAATCCTACAGTAACAAAACACAGCGCTTAGTGATGCTTTTCTTTTGTAACTATTTTCGTCGGTGAAATGGAACAAAACCAGTCAATATTGCATCTAAAATGTAAGTTACCACATATAAACTAGGCTACTTGTTTATAAAACTATAAATTCAGTGTAACATTTGCAATCGTGATATTATAGAACAGCCCTTAATCGTGTTATGTTACTTAACTATATCATATAGCTTATTATAAATAAAAAGAACTCAACATTTCTACCTCAGTATGTTTTTTCTGTGAGTTTTTGTTTGAGCTGTTAGGCTCATTTGTTTTGATTTGTCCACTAATGTCTCTCTCACAAAGGCAAAAGCGCTGCTTCCAGAAACTATTACCGATCTCTGTTTACACTGACTGTATAAGATCAAAACCATCTCACGTTTCGATCGGTCGGGCAAGTTAAACTCTTTCACTTGAAACTTAAAAATCCCTTTTTCCCGGACAAACAGACACGTTTTAATGTCGCTCCCTGTGTTCATTCTCGATTTGTTTCGTTCTGTAAAGCGGAACAGATGATCAGGTCATGTGCGCTCGCTGCCTTTCGCTTTAACTGAGGCGCTACAGTGATCGAGCAGAAATGAATGAAATTTTAAATTTTAAAGAGATCGCTACAGCTCGAGAGACGTCTATGGTCTCACTCCAGTCTATATTAAATTAGCCAATTGTTATTGTGAAGTTTATTGTGCTTGCAGTTTATGCCTGTATAGGCTGAGAGAGTTTATGACTTCGGGAGGGACGGATGTCCGCGTGCGCGAGTCATTCAGAACACAAGACAAAATAACGTGACAAAATAATCGTTTTTACTCGATTGTACTATTTTGGAGATCGTTGGGAGCTAAAATCGAAATTGAAACCAAAATTCGATTAATTGCACAGCCCTAGTTTACTGTGTTAAACTGTTTACTGTGTTAGACTGTGTTAGACTGTGTTCGACTGTGTTTACTGTGTTAGACTGTGTTAGACTGTGTTAGACTGTGTTTGACTGTGTTAGACTGTGTTAGACTGTGTTTGACTGTGTTTGACTGTGTTTGACTGTGTTTGACTGTGTTAGACTGTGTTAGACTGTGTTAGACTGTGTTTGACTGTGTTAGACTGTGTTAGACTGTGTTTACTGTGTTAGACTGTGTTAGACTGTGTTTACTGTGTTAGACTGTGTTAGACTGTGTTAGACTGTGTTAGACTGTGTTAGACTGTGTTAGACTGTGTTTGACTGTGTTTGACTGTGTTAGACTGTGTTAGACTGTGTTTACTGTGTTAGACTGTGTTTACTGTGTTAGACTGCGTTAGACTGTTTATTGTGTTAGACTGTGTTAGACTGCAGTGTTTCCCCTATATGTATTCAGCAGCGGCGCAGCGCCGCCGCTGGATTTTCAGCGCTGCTACAAAATCTTTCCATGAACAGCAATATCATGACATTCACTTATACACCTAAAAACACAGACATGGCGACCGGCAGCGCTGCTAATGTGGTGGCTCTGAATCCACTTGTTGATAAGAACGGAGGAAATAGCCACATATGGAAATATTTTCGATTAGGCTAATGTTGCGTTGCCATAAGGGGCCGTTCGTTATTTCAAATGCGGCATGCGCGCTCATAATAGAAGTGACGCGGCGGCGCGCTCGTTTTTCCAAGCGCGCCTCTGTTCAAGGTTGCATAGCAACGAGAGACTCCACGAGAGAGCGAGCGCTTGTGGAAAGGAGAAAGCTGTACGAACTCTTTCATGAGGACGAGGAAGTATCACCTACTGCTCATAATCCTGATAGTTAAATCTTATTTAATTTTTCAGATGAGTCTACTAAACTGGTTGGTGAAGAGAAAGGCAGATGAGGACAATGGAAGAGCTGAGGTTAGCAGGCGCGTGCAGAGAGAGGGGGTTGTCGGGGCTTCAGTGTCACACGAACCTTCAGATATCATTAATATGATGATATGTGATGCTCTTTTTTTTAAAGATTCTTTGATTAATAAAAAAAAAACATCATGTAATAATATTTCACAATATTAGGCTACTGTTCTTTCTGTATTTTTGATTAAATAAATGCAGGCTAGATGAGCATAAGACTTAACAAAAACATAAAATAGTATCACTCTCACACATACTTTTTTATTTTATTTTTGTACATATTGCCCCTTTCTTACATTTGAGCCCCTGTCCCTGATGAACTCTCTGCATGTCCCTGGAGGGTAGTGAAGTAAAAAAAGGCTATATAAGCTAGTCACCTTTTAAACTAATTAAAAGTTTAATTTGGATTTTAATGTTCAAAATGTCTACGGGATAAAGTAAATGAAAGTACTGGTTACATGATGTATCTAAGTGTTAAAGTGTGTTACAGAAAAAAAGATCAGTAGTGCAGGTGAGGGAGGAAAGATACCTCGTGGGAGAGACTCCAAGAGAGCAAGAGATAGAGGCTGTATACCTACAGCTTCAGCCACACTGAAATCTTTTCATGTAGTGTTTGTATTTGCTTTATTTCTAGGTGAAGACAGACCTGAGGAGTAGGCTACAAGGACAGCATTTTGCCACATGTATGCGTGTCAGCATTAATGGCCCCCCAACAATAGCATTCAATTACCAAAATGCCTTAGAGATCTTTTATGAAAAGCCCAGAAAAATTAAGTGCTCACAGATTGGGTGTGGCCTTTGCGATTAAGAAAGAAAAAATAAATACATTTTGAAATAATCTTTTTCTGGGTTGTGACGTTTAATTTTTCCCCTATCAATTTCTACCCTGTAGCTGAAAATTAACAATAAAAACATGAATAATTCTGTCAAAAATCATAAAATTTAGTTTTCTGTTTGTGACCAGTTCAAGGTGCTGCAATAATCTTGCAAGAAGTCATGGTTGAAGGGGTTATTGTAAAAAAAAAAAATGTCCCGGAGGTGCAATCCAAACCACAAACACCCCCGCCTCGCCCCGCCCACCGCGGCTTGGCAACAACATCCGGCACGTAACAGCACCGCTGCTGAAAAAAATTCTAGGGGAAACACTGGACTGTGTTAGACTGTGTTAGACTGTGTTAAACTGTTTACTGTGTTAGACTGTGTTAGACTAAAACAAAAACCAGAGGTATTTCGGATTTCATGGAAGGAAAGCTCGATTGCTTACAGAGAGGCTTTAAAAGCTGCTAGATCTGCTTATTTTTCAACCCTATTAGAAGAAAATAAACATAATCCTAGGTATTTATTTGAAAAAGTGGCTACACTAACGAAAAACAAAACTTCAAGCCCAGAAGTTTCCAAGAAACACAGCAGTACTGACTTTATGAACTTCTTCACTTATAAGATTGATAATATCAGAGACAAAATTATAACTATGTAACCGTCTACTACAGCATCACATCAGGGAGTGCATTGTAGTCCCCCTGAGGTGAAATTTGATTCATTCATTGCCATAGGAGAGGAAGAATTTTGCAAACTTGTTAAGTCATCTAAATCAACAACATGTATGTTAGACCCTATACCGACTAAACTACTGAAAGAGATGCTTCCAGAAGTCATAGATCCTCTTCTTAACATCATTAATCCGTCTTTGTCTCTAGGATACGTACCAAAAACCTTTAAGCTGGCTATGATTAAACCACTTGTTAAAAAAACGAAACTTGATCCTACAGAATTAGTCAATTACAGGCCGATCTCAAATATACCTTTTCTATCAAAGATATTAGAAAAAGCAGTATCCTCACAACTGTGTTCCTTTCTTGAAAGAAATGATATCTGCGAGGATTTCCAGTCAGGATTTAGACCGCACCATAGCACTGAGACAGCTCTCATTAGAGTCACAAATGATTTGCTCTTATCATCCGATCGTGGTTGTATCTCTCTATTAGTGTTACTTGATCTTAGTGCTGCATTTGACACCATCGACCACAACATTCTCTTAAATAGACTAGAAAACTATGTTGGCATTAGTGGAATTGCATTAGCATGGTTTAAATCATATTTATCTGACCGCTATCAGTTTGTAGCAGTAAATGAAGAGATGTCTTATCGATCACAAGTTCAGTATGGCGTACCACAAGGCTCAGTACTAGGACCGCTGGCTGCTGTTCACTCTGTACATGCTACCTTTAGGAGATATCATTAGGAAACATTAGCTTTCACTGTTATGCTGATGATACTCAGCTCTATATTTCTTCCAAACCTAACGAAACTCACCAAATCACAAAATTATCGGAATGCATATCAGCAGTGCAAAATATAATAATAATAATAATAATAATAACTTCAATTTATATAGCGCCTTTCAAAGTACTCAAGGACGCTTAACAATTAACATGAGAAAGGGAAGGGTAGAATTAAGATAGGGGCAAAGGCCAGGGGAGCTAGAGTCCATAGGCCTCATTGAAAAGGTGTGTTTTGAGCTGGCATTTAAAGGTTAAAAGTGAGGAGGCAGAGCGGATCTCATGGGGAAGCTTGTTCCAAAGTGACGGAGCACCAACACAGAAAGCTCTATCACCAAATGTCTTAAGCCTGGACTTAGGAACAGCAAGCAGATCCTTGTCAGAGGAACGCAGGGACCGTGACTGAGTGTAGGGATGGAGAAGATCAGTAATGTACTGGGGTGCAAGTCCATGAAGGGACTTGTACGTCAGGAGGAGGATTTTATATTTGATGCGGGACTTAACTGGCAGCCAATGAAGCTTCATCAGGATGGGAGTAATGTGAAGACCAAGTTTTGTGTGTGTGAGCATCCTAGCCGCAGAGTTCTGCACATACTGTAGTCTGTCAGTGGCTTTGCTGGGTAGACCGAACAGGATGCCATTGCAATAGTCAAGTCTGGAGGTGATGAATGAGTGGATGAGGGCCTCAGCTACAGAGTTGGAGAGGCACTGTCGGAGTCTGGAGATGTTCTTGAGATGATAGAAAGCAATTTTAGTGACGTTTTTGATGTGTTGTTGGAAGGAGAGAGTGGAGTCCATGATGACGCCCAGGTTGCGTACTTGAGGAGATGCAGAGATTGAGCAGCCATCCACATCCAGTATGATGTCATCAACTTTTTTAAGAAGTGACAGCGGGGCAAACACCATGAGTTCTGTTTTGTCTTTGTTCAGTTTGAGAAGGTTACTGTCCAACCAGTGCTTTATGTCCTTCAGGCAGTTGATAAGTGCCACTGGTGGAAGAGAAGTAGAAGGCTTGGTACTGATGTAGAGCTGAGTGTCGTCAGCATAGCAGTGGAAGTGTAATCCATGCTTCCGGACAATCATCCCAAGTGGCAACATGTAAATATTAAATAGCAGTGGGCCAAGTACAGATCCTTGTGGCACGCCATGCAGGACTGGCGCCAATTTAGAGCAAGTCCCCTTGAAGGTGACATATTGTTGCCTGTCGGTGAGATAGGATTTAAACCAGGAATACACTGTATCAGTAAGGCCAATGAGTTCAGAGAGACGTGTGAGAAGAATGGAATGGGAAACTGTATCGAAGGCTGCAGAGAGGTCAAGAAGTATTAGAATGCTGACATGGCCAGAGTCAGCTGCCATGTGGAGGTCATTCGTGATTTTGATGAGGGCAGTTTCTGTGCTATGATGTGTCCTGAAACCAGATTGAAAAGGCTTGTAGAGGTTGTGCTGTAACATGTGATGGTTGAGTTTGGAAGCCACAGCCCTTTCCAATAACTTAGAGATGAAAGGTAGATTTGAGATAGGGCGGTAATGGTTTAAATCGTCTTGGTTCAGGCCTGGTTTTGAAATATGAAAAGACAATGCAGAAAAGCAGAGCGCATGTGGCGGAAGTCAACACTTGTAGTCCATTATAACATAGACAAAGACAGCATCCATGCTTTCAATAAGGAACTAAGCAAAGCTAGACAGACTTTCTTCTCAAATATTATAAACAGCAATATAAACAACACGCGCACTCTTTTTGCTACTGTAGAGAGACTGACAAACCCCCCAAGCCAGATTCCCAGTGAAATGCTCTCAGTGAGGAAGTGCAGTGAGTTTGCTTCTTTCTTCTCTGAGAAAATCAATAATATCAGAAAGGTGATCAGCTCATCCTTGAGTTGCGCTGGTGTCAGGCAGATCAGACAACAGCACGAGAAAGTAGCCACTATGTCTGATTTCGAAGAAATTGATGGCAAAATTTTGGAAGAAACCGTACAGCAACTAAAAACATCAACCTGCGCCCTTGATGCACTTCCCACATCTTTTTTCAAAAATGTGTTACACAGCTTAGAAGCAGATCTCCTAGAAGTGGTAAATGCCTCACTTCTCTCTGGGAGTTTTCCGACCTCCCTGAAAACTGCTGTTGTCAAGCCCCTCCTGAAAAAGAGCAATCTGGATAAGACCATATTAAACAACTATAGACCGATCTCAAATCTTCCTTTCATAGGCAAGATCATTGAAAAAGTTGTCTTCAATCAGCTGAACAAATTCTTAAGCTCGAATGGATACTTTGACCATTTTCAATCTGGTTTCCGACCGCACCACAGTACAGAGACAGTGCTCATAAAAATAATAAATGATATTCGCTTAAATACTGATATAGGCAAATTATCAGTGCTGGTACTACTCGACCTCAGTGCTGCATTTGACACTGTCGATCACAACATACTTCTTGACAGGCTGGAAAACTGGGTCGGGCTTTCTGGGATAGTCCTAAAATGGTTCAGGTCATACTTAGGAGGCAGAGGTTATTATGTGAGTATAGGAGACCATAAGTCTGAGTGGACATCCATGACATGCGGAGTCCCTCAAGGCTCAATTCTTGCGCCACTCCTATTCAACCTGTACATGCTCCCAATGAGCCAAATAATGAGAAATAACCAAATCACTTACCACAGCTATGCAGACGACACACAGCTCTACTTATCCCTATCACCTAACGATTACAGCCCCTTTGCCAATGCATTGATGAAGTAAACAATTGGATGTGCCAAAACTTTCTTCAGTTAAACAAAGACAAAACTGAAGTCATTGCGTTTGGAAACAAAGATGAAGTTCTCAAGGTGAACGCATACCTTCAGTCTAGGGGTCAAACAACTAAAAAACAAGTCAGGAATCTGGGTGTGTCTCTGGAGTCAGACCTTAGTTTCAGTAGTCATGTCAAAGCAATAACTAAATCAGCATACTATCACCTGAAAAATATTGCAAGAATTAGATGCTTTGTTTCCAGTCAAGACTTAGAAAAACTTGTGCAGCTCATACAGAACGCTGAGCAGAACCAGAACATATGAACACATCACACCAGTCCTCAGCTCTTTACACTGGCTGCCAGTTACATTTAGGATTGATTTTAAAGTATTATTACTGGTATATAAATCATTCAATGGCCTAGGACCTCAATACATTGCAGATATGCTCAGTGAATATAATCCCAACAGATCACTCAGATCATTAGGATCACATCGGCTAGAAATACCAAGGGTTCACTCTAAGCATGGCGAGTCTGCTTTTAGCTACTATGCCAGCCGCAGCTGGAACCAGCTTCCAGAAGAGATTAGATGTGCTCCTACAGTAGTCACATTCAAATCCAGACTCAAAACACATCTGTTTAGCTGTGCATTTACTGAATGAGCACTGTGCCACTGTTCGTCCGACTGTTTGCACTGTATTTTATTTTATGTTTTAATTATTCTGATTTCATTTGATTATTTCTGTATTTTATCTTTTATTCTAAACTGTTTTAATTATTCTGATTTCTTTTGATTATTTTAATTTCTTCTGTGTAAAGCACTTTGAATTACCATTGTGTATGAAATGTGCTATATAAATAAACTTGCCTTGCCTTGCCTTGGCTTGCATAGTTGATATAAAAAATTGGATGACTAGTAATTTCCTACTACTAAATTCTGAAAAAACAGAGATTCTAATTATTGGACAAAAAACTTCCACACGTAATAACCTAGAATACCGTCTAACACTTGATGGCTGCTCTGTTAAGTCTTCGTCGTCAGTTAGGAACCTGGGTGTGCTCTTTGATACCAATCTTTCATTTGAAAGTCACGTGTCTAGTGTTTGTAAAACCGCATTTTTCCATCTTAAAAATATATCTAAATTACGTCATATGCTCTCATTGACAAATGCGGAACAACTAGTTCATGCGTTCATGACATCAAGGCTAGATTATTGTAATGCTCTACTGGGTGGTTGCCCTGCACGCTTAATAAACAAACTACAGCTAGTTCAAAACGCAGCCGCTAGAGTTCTTACCAGAACCAGGAAGTACGACCATATTAGGCCGGTTCTGTCAACACTGCATTGGCTCCCTATTAAACATCGTATACATTTTAAAATATTGCTGATTACTTACAAAGCACTAAATGGTTTAGCTCCCCAGTACTTGAGCGAGCTCTTAACGCATTATAGTCCTTCACGTCTATTGCGATCTCAAAACTCCGGCCAGTTGATAATACCTAGAATATCTAAATCGACTGCTGGCGGTAGATCCTTTTCCTATTTAGCACCAAAACTTTGGAACAATCTTCCTAACATTGTCCGGGAAGCAGACACAGTCTGTCAGTTCAAAGCTAGACTAAAAACACATCTCTTTGACCTAGCATTCACATAACACTCTTTAGACTTCTATAATTCAATATTAGGCTGCTTAGATTAGGTCAGCCGGAATTGGGAACACTTCCCTCATATCCTGATGTACTCGTTACATCATAAGAAGAATGGCATCTACGCTAATTTTAGTGTCTTTGTTTATCCCGAGGTTTTCCCGCAGCCTGCCGGATCCAGGCCGTATCCAGATCTGACGAAGGACTTTCGCCTGGACCCGATGACAATTCAGTGCTGAAGTGCAAACTAGCCTCTCCCTATGGAGGATCCCTATACCACTCTACAGATAAAGCGTTGTGGAATTTTTCGGTTCGCGTTACCCAAAGTGATAAGATAAAAGGGGGTGGTGATGGCGCAGTGGATAAGACGCATGCCTTCGGTGTGAGAGACCCGGGTTCGAATCCACTGTGAGACACCAATGTGTCCTTGAGCAAGACACTTAACCCCTAGTTGCTCCAGAGGCGTGCGACCTCCGACATATATAGCAATTGTAAGTCGCTTTGGATAAAAGTGTCAGCTAAATGAATGAATAAATGTAATGTAGGCTAACTCAGCTAAATGAATGAATAAATAAAATAAAATTCTGCATTAAAATTTATAGACAAGACAAGTAGTTTGTTTAGGCATGGTTTGTAAGGAATTATAAACTTGCGCACATATATTCAAACGCACATAACTATAGAATTAATTCTTAATGCGCATGTGAACGCCATCAGCGTCTATCACAGGTTCACGTTTAAAGTCTGTTTAGAGAGAACGGTGTCGTCTTAGCGGTTCCTAATTTAATAACAAATGATCATTTAGACGGAAGTGAATCAATCAAAACTAACTTTAGCTGGAAAAAACATTTTTCAAGAACCACTATAAAACCAAACCAATCTCTGTTACCTTAAATTATATGTTTATCTCTGTAAAGCTGCTTTGAAACAATCTACATTGTTAATAGCGCTATATAAATGAGGATGACTTGACTTGACTTGAACGGGACTGTGTGTGTAAAGTGTGCGTCAATAAACAACTGCAAGTTGACTGTTTACCGAGAACATGACGAATGATGGTTGAGGAGTTTGTAAAGTGCTAATACAATGTCTTCCTGCCAACAATTGATGAGTATTTATCGGTTGAAGCCGTTTATTACGTACTGTTGAGCGCACGTGAATGGACTGATTATGTTCAGTAATACTGGCAATCTGTAGTATATATATATATGGCAACCAGTGTTTGATTATCATGTATGTGTAAATATCATTATCAGCTGAAACACTTGCTATTTTAAGTTTATGAACGAGATGTTTCTGAGTCCGTGCAGTTTATTTAGATTAGGTAATTTAGTTTCGATTTGAATGTTTTTACCGTTTCTGACCACTAAGCGGCGGTGTTGTATAAGAATATCTTTGATTATGCGTTTATTCCTTTATTTCATTCTAACCCTAACTTGAGAATTGCTTTATTTAAGAGATGTGTATCTGTTAATGGAAATTATGTTTGTGTAATGATACTCAAGACACATATATATATATATATATATATATATATATATATATATATATCTTTATTCCTTTCCTTTTGTAGACCACACACGTACGCACATCTAAATATTAGCAATAAGTAAAGCCTGTGTACTGCTGTGTTGTGTACAGTCAAAGACTGCCGACCAATAAACCCCCTTTGCATGAAAGTGATCTGGATCCAGTGTGTTCTGACCGACATCCCATTGAGGAAAATTAGATCTAAACCATCACCTTTTTCCAGCCCTACTACCGAACAATTGTACTGTACAATAAAATACAATTGTTGCCAAGTCTGCTGTCTGAACACACTTTACCTCAGAGCGTCGGTTAACTGAATGAATTGAGAATCTCGTCTGAAAATCCGATAACATCAGCAATTTTCATTCAAGCAGCTGATTTCTGTAAATTAATGTAAAACTAAATGTATATTGCAGCACAGGGTGAAGTCAGTATATACATTAACGACAATTTGAGACAAATAAATGTAAATTTAATATAAAACTATGTAGATGGCGCGGCAGGGCTTTGAACAAGGTCCGCCGGCGGTGGTGTGTGTACACTCATAGAGAATTATGTGTTCGAATTTTAAAGACATGGCGTTGTGCTTCTCGTCCGGTTGCGACCCCCTTTAATCCCCTAACAGTCGAGCTCAACAGAATAAAGAGGAGAAGAATGAAATATATCAGAGTACACCAGAAGTGTAATACAGTACAGTAGCACAGAGTTTATAGATTATTGTTTTTTCCTGTGATCAAAGCTGAATTTTCAGCATCATTACTCACGTGTTCCTTCAGAAATCATATTATAGTGATATCTGAAGGATCATGTGACACTGAAGACTGGAGTAATGATGCTGAAAATTCAGCTTTGATCACAGGAATAAATTACACTTTACTATATAATCACATAGAAAACAGATGATTTACATTGGAATAATATTTCACTGTTTTTACTGTACTTTTGATCGAATAAATGCATTCTTGGCCCATTTTTGTAAATCTGCTCTGAAACAATATGTAATTTAAATTTTATTGTGTTTTTTTTTAAAGTGTGTACTGTACACACATGCATTATGTATTAATGAAATATTATGCAGTACTGGATAATCCGGTTTCTTAAATACTAACCCTAAGCAGTTTAGAGAGAGTTAACGTTACCAGTTAAACAACAAGCAACATGACAAAAGTAATTGCTACATTTAATCCACTTTCTTTAGAAAGCAAAACATATAAAATAGGCTAGCTGTAATTAGATAAAAATCATGATTATTTAACAAAAATGTGCAGTGGCAGTAGCACGACACCCCTGTCTATGACAGCATCAGAAATTATACACTGATTACCACATTCATGTAACATTATATCAACATGAACACCATTATAAACATTTCCGATTCAGTGAACCGATTCAAAAGAGTGAATCATTCCTCAATCCCGATTCTTCTGCTGAAATATTGCCAGAACTGCTGAATACTGAATAAAACAATATGAAAGCGTTTTAAGAGCAACAGAGCGATTTCAAGACTTTTCTAAAGAATACAGAGATTCATATGGGAATGTGATATCAAAGTTTGAGGCAAACAGTGAATTAAAGGCGATGAAACACGGAGTCTGTGTTTAACTGTTATATACTGTAACCCTGAACACTGAAAATGAGAGCAAACTAATGTTTAAAGTTTTGCCTTTCAGCTACAAACCAAAATAAATACATGTAAAGCATAAAGAAACATAACATAAAGAAACCGTCAATAAAACAAACAAACAACGCGCAGATCTTTATCAGCTAACTTAACGTTAGCAGCAGATTAGCAACACAGCTGTTTTCTTTGGTCTTGTTCTCAAGAAGAAAATCTGTTAAACCACACAACGAGCTAAGAACATACGTGTCGCTCACCTTCAGGTGTGATTCTGCAGTTTGGATAGTTTTCTGTTTTCACTGTTAGCAGTTTTCACTGTTAGCAGTTTTGATTTAGCTCCTTCACCAGACGAACCAAACGCTCGCCTGAGTTGCTTAGCAACCATGAAGTCATCGCGAGATCTCCCGCGAGAACAGCGCTGTGACGCGCAGTTTCCTCTTAAACGTTTCTAGAATAGACAGGTTTAATTAATAGAATAGACAGGTTTAAAAAAACAAAGTTTTTTTGGGGTGTATGTGGAAGGGTTATGGTAAGCATTAGAAGGAAAACAAATATTATAATTAAATAATTTTTATACATGTATGTATTATTCCAATGAAAGTAATAATAATAATAAATGTACTTTTATTGTATAACTTATTATTTTGGGAAAATTTCATAAACACAATAAGAATTGTTCAGGATCCAAGCCAAATTCTCTTAATTTCCTTCAGGAGACATGAGGATTATTGTCTTTAAGAAAGCAAGAAAGACTTGTCATATCGTTAATAAATATACAGTTTTTATATTAAGTATTTATTATAAGTAAGGGTTTTTTTTGGGGGGGGGGGGGGGTGTATTAATATTCTGTATACTATAATATATAGTACTAAAGTTCGTTGGTTAATAAAAAAAGAAAAGAAAAAAGAATAATAGAATATATGTTTACAACAGCACTATACAAGCCCAATTGTAATTGCGTACCAGAAGAAGCCTAAAGAAGAAGCTACGCATTATTATCATTTTATTCTTCTTATATTATTTTCATGATCTTGTTTTTTTTCACACAGATGCAGTCATCGTTCTTCTTCATGCGCTGCTCTCACGCCACAGTTCTCGTAGGAAAACCCACGGTGGTGATTCCTGTCGAAAGGCACAAACAGAGAAAAGTGTTAAAAGCATCAAGTCTAGCATTGCTAACAAAAGCTAATCAATCTTTTTCTTGGGGAAAAATGGCTAAAAACAAGAATTCTCGGTCCTGTCCAATGACGTGTGGGTACTTGTCTGAGAAAGATACACACGAGCACTGTCCGGTGTGTTTGTGTCCACGCCAAGCTGGCTCTCCGACCGCAGACTGTGTGTGTGTATGTGTGTGTCTGTGTGTGTGTGTGTGTGTGTGTGTGTGCGTGCGTGTGTGTGTGTGTGTGTGTGTACTGCCGGCAGCGTCGTCGAGCGGCGTGTAGCGGGTGTCGAGCGGCGTGTAGCGGGTGTCGAGCGGCGTGTAGCGGTTGTCGAGCGGCGTGTAGCGGGTTGTGGAGCAGGTGTCGAGCGGCGTGTAGCGGGTGTCGAGCGGCGTGTAGCGGGTGTCGAGCGGCGTGTAGCGGGTGTCGAGCGGCGAGTAGCGGGTTGTGGAGCAGGTGTCGAGCGGCGTGTAGCGGTTGTCGAGCGGCGTGTAGCGGGTGTGGAGCGGGTGTTGAGCGGCGTGTAGCGGGTGTCGAGCGGCGTGTAGCGGGTGTCGAGCGGCGTGTAGCGGGTTGTGGAGCAGGTGTCGAGCGGCGTGTAGCGGGTGTCGAGCGGCGTGTAGTGGTTGTCGAGCGGCGTGTAGCGGGTGTGGAGCGGGTGTTGAGCGGCGTGTAGCGGGTGTCGAGCGGCGTGAAGCGGGTTGTGGAGCAGGTGTCGAGCGGCGTGTAGCGGGTGTCGAGCGGCGTGTAGCGGTTGTCGAGCGGCGTGTAGCGGGTGTGGAGCGAGTGTTGAGCGGCGTGTAGCGGGTTGTGGAGCAGGTGTTGAGCGGCGTGTAGCGGGTGTCGAGCGGCGTGTAGCGGGTGTCGAGCGGCGTGTAGCGGGTGTCGAGCGGCGTGTAGCGGGTTGTGGAGCAGGTGTCGAGCGGCGTGTAGCGGGTGTCGAGCGGCGTGTAGCGGTTGTCGAGCGGCGTGTAGCGGGTGTGGAGCGGGTGTTGAGCGGCGTGTAGCGGGTGTCGAGTAGCGTGTAGCGGGTGTTGAGCGGGTGTCGAGCGGCGTTTAGCGGGTGTCGAGCGGCGTGTAGCGGGTGTCGAGCGGCGTGTAGCGGGTGTCGAGCTGCGTGTAGCGGGCGTTGAGCGGCGTGTAGCGGGTGTGGAGCGGGTGTCGAGCGGCATGTAGCGGTTGTCGAGCGGCGTGTAGCGGGTGTCGAGCAGCGTGTAGCGGGTGTTGAGCGGCGTGAAGCGGGTATCGAGCGGCGTGTAGCGGGTGTTGATCGGCGAGTAGCGGGTGTGGAGCGGCGTGTAGTGGGTGTCGAGCGGCGTGTAGCGGGTGTGGAGCGGGTGTTGAGTGGCGTGAAGCGGGTGTCGAGTGGCGTGTAGCGGGTGTCGAGCGGCGTGTAGCGGGTGTCGAGCGGCGTGTAGCGGGTGTCGAGCGGGTGTCGAGCGGCGTGTAGCGGGTGTCGAGCGGCGTGTAGCGGGTTGTGGAGCGGGTGTCGAGCGGCGTTAAGAAAAAGAAAAAGGCGTTAGAAAAGTGTTAAAAGCATCAAGTCTAGCATTGCTAACAAAAGCTAATCAATCTTTTTCTTGGGGAAAAATGGCTAAAAACATGAATTCTCGGTCCTGTCCAATGACGTGTGGGTACTTGTCTGAGAAAGATACACACGAGCACTGTCCGGTGTGTTTGTGTCCACGCCAAGCTGGCTCTCCGACCGCAGACTGTGTGTGTGTATGTGTGTGTCTGTGTGTGTGTGTGTGTGTGTGCGTGCGTGTGTGTGTGTGTGTACTGCCGGCAGCGTCGTCGAGCGGCGTGTAGCGGGTGTCGAGCGGCGTGTAGCGGGTGTCGAGCGGCGTGTAGCGGTTGTCGAGCGGCGTGTAGCGGTTGTCGAGCGGCCTGTAGCGGGTGTCGAGCGGCGTGTAGCGGGTGTCGAGCGGCGTGTAGCGGGTGTCGAGCGGCGTGTAGCGGGTGTCGAGCGGCGTGTAGCGGGTTGTGGAGCAGGTGTCGAGCGGCGTGTAGCGGGTGTCGAGCGGCGTGTAGCGGTTGTCGAGCGGCGTGTAGCGGGTGTGGAGCGGGTGTTGAGCGCCGTGTAGCGGGTGTCGAGCGGCGTGTAGCGGGTGTCGAGCGGCGTGTAGCGGGTTGTGGAGCAGGTGTCGAGCGGCGTGTAGCGGGTGTCGAGCGGCGTGTAGCGGTTGTCGAGCGGCGTGTAGCGGGTGTGGAGCGGGTGTTGAGCGGCGTGTAGCGGGTGTCGAGCGGCGTGAAGCGGGTTGTGGAGCAGGTGTCGAGCGGCGTGTAGCGGGTGTCGAGCGGCGTGTAGCGGTTGTCGAGCGGCGTGTAGCGGGTGTGGAGCGAGTGTTGAGCGGCGTGTAGCGGGTTGTGGAGCAGGTGTTGAGCGGCGTGTAGCGGGTGTCGAGCGGCGTGTAGCGGTTGTCGAGCGGCGTGTAGCGGGTGTGGAGCGGGTGTTGAGCGGCGTGTAGCGGGTGTCGAGTAGCGTGTAGCGGGTGTCGAGCGGGTGTAGAGCGGCGTTTAGCGGGTGTCGAGCGGCGTGTAGCGGGTGTCGAGCGGCGTGTAGCGGGTGTCGAGCGGCGTGTAGCGGGTGTCGAGCTGCGTGTAGCGGGCGTTGAGCGGCGTGTAGCGGGTGTCGAGCGGCATGTAGCGGTTGTCGAGCGGCGTGTAGCGGGTGTCGAGCAGCGTGTAGCGGGTGTTGAGCGGCGTGAAGCGGGTATCGAGCGGCGTGTAGCGGGTGTTGATCGGCGAGTAGCGGGTGTGGAGCGGGTGTGGAGCGGCGTGTAGTGGGTGTCGAGCGGCGTGTAGCGGGTGTGGAGCGGGTGTTGAGTGGCGTGAAGCGGGTGTCGAGAAGCGTGTAGCGGGTGTCGAGCGGCGTGTAGCGGGTGTCGAGCGGCATGTAGCGGATGTCGAGCGGGTGTCGAGCGGCGTGTAGCGGGTGTCGAGCGGCGTATAGCGGGTTGTGGAGCGGGTGTCGAGCGGCGTGTAGTGGGTGTCGAGCGGCGTGTAGCGGGTGTCGAGCGGCGTGTAGCGGGTGTCGAGCGGCGTGTAGCGGGTGTGGAGCGGGTGTCGAGCGGCGTGTAGCGGGTGTGGAGCAGGTGTGGAGCGGCGTGAAGCGGGTGTCGAGCGGCGTGTAGCGGGTGTCGAGTGGCGTGTAGCGGGTGTCGAGCGGCGTGAAGCGGGTATCGAGCGGCGTGTAGCGGGTGTCGATCGGCGAGTAGCGGGTGTGGAGCGTGTGTGGAGCGGCGTGTAGCGGCGTGTAGTGGGTGTCAAGCGGCGTGTAGCGGTTGTCGAGCAGCGTGTAGCGGGTGTCGAGCGGGTGTCGAGCGGCGTGTAGCGGTTGTCGAGCGGCGTGTAGCGGGTGTCGAGCAGCGTGTAGCGGGTGTTGAGCGGCGTGAAGCGGGTATCGAGCGGCGTGTAGCGGGTGTCGATCGGCGAGTAGCGGGTGTGGAGCGGGTGTGGAGCGGCGTGTAGCGGCGTGTAGTGGGTGTCAAGCGGCGTGTAGCGGTTGTCGAGCAGCGTGTAGCGGGTGTCGAGCGGGTGTCGAGCGGCGTGTAGCGGTTGTCGAGCGGGTGTGGAGCGGCGTGTAGCGGGTGTCGAGCGGCGTGTAGCGGGTTGTGGAGCGGGTGTGGAGCGGCGTGTAGTGGGTGTCAAGCGGCGTGTAGCGGTTGTCGAGCAGCGTGTAGCGGGTGTCGAGCGGGTGTCGAGCGGCGTGTAGCGGGTGTCGAGCGGGTGTCGAGCGGCGTGTAGCGGGTGTCGAGCGGCGTGAAGCGGGTTGTGGAGCGGGTGTCGAGCGGCGTGTAGCGGGTGTCGAGCGGCGTGTAGCGGTTGTCGAGCGGCGTGTAGCGGGTGTGGAGCGGGTGTCGAGCGGCGTGTAGCGGGTGTGGAGCGGGTGTGGAGCGGCGTGAAGCGGGTGTCGAGCGGCGTGTAGAGGGTGTCGAGTGGCGTGTAGCGGGTGTCGAGCGGCGTGAAGCGGGTATCGAGCGGCGTGTAGCGGGTGTCGATCGGCGAGTAGCGGGTGTGGAGCGGGTGTGGAGCGGCGTGTAGCGGCGTGTAGTGGGTGTCAAGCGGCGTGTAGCGGTTGTCGAGCAGCGTGTAGCGGGTGTCGAGCGGCGTGTAGCGGTTGTCGAGCGGCGTGTAGCGGGTGTCGAGCAGCGTGTAGCGGGTGTCGAGCGGCGTGAAGCGGGTATCGAGCGGCGTGTAGCGGGTGTCGATCAGCGAGTAGCGGCCTCGCTGGTTCGCCCTGGCCGCCCGGTGTTCCGTCTGGTTCGCCCTGGCCGCCCCATTGGGCCGTCTGGTTCGCCCTGGCCGCCCGGTGTTCCGTCTGGTTCGCCCTGGCCGCCCGATTGACTGTCCGCTTCGCCCTGGCCGCCGGCTAAACCATCACCCCCTGTTTCTGTTCCCTTTCATGGACCTGGCCCACCATCCCTCCCCCTGGTCCTCCACCGTTCCACCTCCCTCCTGGATTCTTGTTTTGTTTTGTGTGGTGTCTTGGAGCGTCTGGTAGCCGCTCCGTAGAGGGGGGGGTTATGTCACAGTGTCTGGTTATTCCCTGGGTTAAACACTAGAGGTCCTCAGTTTTCACGGTGTCTATGCATTCTCACTACACTTCCCATGATCCTGTCTGTCACTGATTGTTCATTGCATTACAGCTGTTTCTCGTCACCTTGTTTGCACTTGTGTATATATACCCTGTCTGTTTCAGTGTTTGGCACGGAGTCCTTGTATATTGTCCCCACACTTCCGTGGTATTTTCGAGCCTGTTTCTAGTGTTTGTCTTTTATGTTTTTGGATTGCCTTTTTGGAATTTGACCTTTGCTTGGACTGGTTGTGAGTACGGATTACCCTTTTAAATAAACTGCTATTTGGATCTCTATTCCCCGTGTGTGAGTGTCGTGACACTCGCATATCACACGAGCTGAAGCAGTATGTGGTTCTATATGGTTTCTGTCCAATCCATAATTTTCTGTGCAGTTAAAATCTCCCCCAAAAAACAAGTAATCATCAGAAAGGTAACCCTGCAAAATACTGTTAATATTGTAAAAAAAATGAACTCTTTCAGACCCAATAGTTGGAGCGTATATATTCAAAAAAACAAAATTGAATCTTTCAAATTTTGCTTTTAACAGCATGAGTCTACCTGGTATTACATGTTTCAATTCATAAGAAATAGGCAGAATTTGTTGGGCAAAAAGTACAGCCACCCCTCTTCTGACTGAACTCATGTGAGAAAGCACTACTTCCCCATCCCACTCCTTTTTCCAATCGATTTCATTCAAACTATCACTGTGCGTTTCTTGAACCATTATAACATCCAAGCTCTTTTGTCTGATTAACACAAAAACTACTGTTCTTTTCTTTATATCTCTTGCACCGTTCAAATTCAGAGTACCTATCCTTATCGTACTCATTAAATAGTGTGTTATCAAGAGACACAAAGCAAACAATAACTTAAAAAAACAAAAAAACTTATGTCGTTTCAAAACCATCCTCAATTTTTTGTTTTAGTTTCAATTTAGACACAAATTTCTTCAACCTGAACATTTCTTGAACAGTGAAATGCTCCTCACTGTCACCCCTCATTGTCATTGCAACTGAATCTATAAATAGTTTACGATCAGGGAAATACTCCTCAACCTGAACATTTTTCATATTCTTTGTTTTCTGAAGGAATAATCTTATTTTTCTAAATGTGTACACACCTTGATGATCAAAATGTCCATTTCTGCTAGCTGTTGCCTCAACCTCAGAGTCCTCAACTGAGCTGCATTCAGTAGTATCATCATTTCTATTAGCTGAGTCAGTCACTTGACCAGTGCTCTTATGCTTTAAACTTCTCTTTACTCTTTTCCTTTTAGTAGTGGGAGTTTTAAAAAGTTCTTCATCCCTCAGCATCTCAGTGTCCAGACTCTCTTGAGCCTCAATAATTTCTGCAACAGCAGATACATTCTCCTGTGATTCATCAGTATCAGAAGAATCAGAAAGAGCTTTATTGCCAAGTGTGCTTGCACACACAAGGAATTTGTTTTGGTGCTGAGGCTTCCAGTGGACTATACAAATACAACAAGAAACATGAAACATAATACTACAAATTATAAGAATAAAAATATAAATATATGAGAATAAAAAGTATCACAGTTAGGTTTAGTCAGAATAGACATTTCCAGATTTACAGATTATGAACCTATTTACAGTGTTTTGAATATTATAATAAATAAATCTAAATATAAGTATAAGTATCACCTGAGTTGTAGGGTATTGCACTGAACAGTGGGAGTATTGCACTTACAGGCATATGCCTTGGGAGATATGTTAACTGTTCAGGAGGGAAATGGCCTGTGGGAAGAAACTGTTCCTGTGCCGAGATGTTCTTGTGGCCAGTGATCTTAGTCTCCGTCTTGACGGTAACAGTTCAAACAGGTGGTGTCCAGGGTGAGTGGAGTCTGTGATGATTTTACCTGCTCTCTTCCTCACTCTGGAAGAGTACAGGTCCTGGAGGTTTGGCAGGGGGGCACCAATAATCCTCTCCGCAGTCCGGACTGTCCGTTGTAGTCTCCTGATGTCTGATTTGGTAGCTGAACCAAACCAGACAGTGATGGAAGCGCACAAGACAGACTCAATGACGGCTGAGTAGAACTGAATCAGCAGATCCTGTGGCAAGTTGAACTTCCTCAGCTGGCGAAGGAAGTACAGTCTCTGCTTGGCTTTTTTTACAATGGAGTCAATGTGATTGTCCCACTTCAGGTCCTGAGAGATGGTAGTGCCCAGGAACCTGAATGACTCCACTGCTTCCACAGTGCTGTTCATGACGGTGAGTGGGAGGAGTGCTGAGCTGTTCCTCCTGAAGTCCACGATCATCTCCACTGTTTTGAGCGTGTTCAGCTCAAGGTTGTTATAACTGCACCAGGCAGCCAGCTGTTCACCTCCAGTCTGTAAGCAGACTCGTCACCGTTCCGGATGAGACCGATGACAGTGGTGTCGTCTGCAAATTTCAGGAGCTTGACAGTGGGGTCTTTAGAAGTGCAGTCATTAGTGTACAGGGAGAAGAGCAGTGGGGAGAGAACGCACCCTTGGGGAGCACCAGTGCTGATTGTGAGTGTCTTGGATGTGTGTTTCCCCAGTCTCACTCGCTGCTGCCGGTCCGTCAGGAAGCTGGTGATCCACTGACAGATCGAGGATGGTATGGAGAGCTGGGTCAGTTTGGCTGTGAGAAGATCAGGCATGATGGTATTGAAGGCTGAACTGAAGTCCACAAAGAGGATCATTGCATAAGGCCCAGGTCTGTCGAGATGTTGCAGGATATAATGCAGTCCCATGTTGACTGCATCATCCACAGACCTGTTTGCTCTGTAAGCAAACTGAAAGGGATCCAGCAGGGGTCCAGTGATGTCCTTCAGGTGGGCCAGCACCAGTCTTTATAATCTGAAAACTGTATAGTTTTCTGGTGTGTGTTTCCTAATGTCCAGTAGTTCTTCTTTGGTGAAACTGAAAATAATGACTAAACACAGGACAAACGAACAAAAACAACACAATAGCTGGAGAGCTCCACACCGAGGCAGCCATCTGCGGCGCCATCTTGGTTAGATGCCGTATCATTCTAGGTTAGATGCATGTATCATTTATCATCTAGGTTATCATGTATCATCTAGGTTAGATGCATGTATCATGCATGTAGAATGCTGTATCATTCTTGGTTAGATGCAGTATCATTCTCTACATTACCTGCACCTATAGTTGTGCCATGAAGGTGTTCCCCTACACTCTCCACAGCTTCCTCATCCTCAACAGTCTCACTTCTCCTACTTTCCACATGCATGTCTTCCTCAGCAGAAGCAGCACTGGTCCCAGCAGAAGCAATCTCACCCATCCTCTCATTATCAACCGTTTCAGCAACATTAACTTTCTCAGTACATGCACCTCTAATGTGTCCCTCTTTTCCACATCGAAAACATTTCATAATATCAGAGGTAACAAAGACCACATAATCAAAACCATCAACCTTAAATTTAAAAGCCACATTCAATTAATCTGCATCTTTCTTCAAAACCATATAAACCTGACGTCTAAAAAAAAACAACATGCTTAAGTAGCGGTGATCTACAGCCAAACTGGATCTTTTTCATTTGGGACACTACTTTACCATGCCTTGAAAGCTCTGCTATCAAGAGTTCATCTTTAATGAACGGGGAAACATTAGACAGAATAACTCTCTTTCGTCGGTTTAAGCAGCAGCATAACGGGAGTAAAGGTATCCTGTATAACAACGCCAGTCTGAACAACACTTAACTTTTTCGATAGTGTCTAAAAAGACAACAACAGCGCTGTTCATGCGAGAAGCAGACAATATGCTATCGCAACCAACAATATGTATCTTCGCGACAACCGGTCCAAACTCACGCGTTCTGAGGACGCCATAGAAACCCAGGAAACGCCGGCTGGCGGCCGGTGTTACAACCAGTCAGGAATGAAACGGAGAGTGAATCCAATCGCAAGCACATTTAATTAAACAAATACAAAACAGGGAATCCAGGGAACTCAGAACACGACAGGAGTAACATAAAACAACAACCGACAGCCAACAACTGAAACACAGGGGTTTAAATACACAGACAAACAAGCTAAACAAGATAACAAGGGGGCGTGGTTAATAAGAAACACCTGGGGAGACTAATAAACATGGACGAGGAACACCTGTGGACACTGAGCAACAACAACAAAAGACAAGACACATGGCAGGGTCACATGACAAACAAGGAATCACGTGAAATACAAGACACAGCAAAACCCACACGTAACAGCGAGATTCGTCCCACCTAAAACCTACTAGGGCTGTCACGATGTTAGATTTTTCACACCACGGTTATTGTGGCCAAAATAATCCACGATATCGATATATCGCGATATCTATAGAAGCCTTGTCAAAATTATTTTTACTTTATTTACTTATTCTTTTTTACCCAACGAACATAAAGATACTGATAAACACAAGGCACATGCATATTTACTTCTTCCGTTCTCAATATTTTAATGCAAATTCTTGTGAAGTAATACAAGCATGTGAAGTATATCTGGTTTCAAACTGGAGCGAAACACTGTCTGAATGTTTCCTGAAGAACTGAAAAGCTCTTAAACCTATTGTTGCGCCGGTGCAAGTCATGCAGATTTGAACAAAAAAAATCAAGTGCAAATACAAAAATAAGACGAGTAAAGAAAACGGGGTATTTAATAATCACCCTTTATTTAAATATATGAACACAGAAACCCGCTGTTAACAGGTTAATGTCACATTTCCCATTCCATGACTAGTAAAATAATCGCAATTTACTCTGTAAAATAGCGTAATCCGCAGGGGGATGGACACGGAGATGGGTAAAAATGTTGCAGATTGGGTTTAAGGGGGTCGCACACCGGACGAGAAGCGTAGCTCTGCGGTAGCACACCGGACTTCTCAGTTTATGGCCAGCAATATTGTTATGTTTAAGGACATTATGAAATTAATATAATGTCTGTACTATGTTATGATTATACTGTACAATTAAATACAATAATTGCTAAGTCTGCAGTCTGAACACTTTACCTCAGTCAGAGCGCATCCGTTAACTGAATGAATTGAGAATCTCACCTGAAAATCCGAGCCGTTGCTGGGCGCCGCGCACAGACGCTGAATGGTGCCGTCAGTGTGTAAACTCGTCCGTCGGTGTGTGTAAACTCGTCCGTCGGTGTGTGTAAATTCGTCCGTCAGTGTGTGTAAACTCGTCCGTCGGTGTGTGTAAACTCGTCCGTCGGTGTGTGAAAACTCATCCGTCGGTGTGTGTAAACTCGTCCGTCGGTGTGTGTAAACTCGTCCGTCGGTGTGTGTAAATTCATCCGTCGGTGTGTGTAAACTCGTCCGTCGGTGTGTGTAAACTCGTCCGTCGGTGTGTGTAAACTCGTCCGTCGGTGTGTGTAAACTCGTCCATCGGTGTGTGTAAATTCATCCGTCGGTGTGTGTAAACTCGTCCGTCGGTGTGTGTAAACTCGTCCGTCGGTGTGTGAAAACTCATCCGTCGGTGTGTGTAAACTCGTCCGTCGGTGTGTGTAAACTCGTCCGTCGGTGTGTGAAAACTCATCCGTCGGTGTGTGTAAACTCGTCCGTCGGTGTGTGTAAATTCATCCGTCGGTGTGTGTAAACTCGTCCGTCGGTGTGTGTAAACTCGTCCGTCGGTGTGTGTAAACTCGTCCATCGGTGTGTGTAAACTCGTCCATCGGTGTGTGTAAACTCGTCCGTCGGTGTGTGTAAATTCATCCGTCGGTGTGTGTAAACTTAAATAATAATGTGTTTGAATTTTAAAGACGTGGCGCGCGTGCTTCTCGTCCGGTGTGCGACCCCCTTTAAGTTGCTGTTTTCTTTGAAGCCGAAGAACTCCCATACTGGCGAGCTTACTTTTCTCTGGTGTGGACAGTGTTTCACTCTCTCGCTCAGACGATATTCTTCTCAGAG
>NW_027508805.1:537500-577500 GCF_051911475.1 Siphateles boraxobius | reverse complement strand
TTCTTTGCCACATTATGAAAAACCAAATCCCCATATCCCTTCAACAATGTAGTCTGGTTTAAATTACCCCCAACTCCTCCATCTTTAGGGATCACCTTCAGCTCAGGGAAGTTCTGAGGTGTAAAACCATCTACCAGGGCTGAGTTTATACAGGACATTAATGCAGGGGGCAAAGCATCCCTAATACAATTAATTATCCTATCCACAGTTCTCAGAGATTTTAACCTGTGCAGCAAGTGACAACTCAGTTCGCCACTGACATTGTGTCAAATCAATTAAATCCATAACTTTACTGACTCCAGCATTTAAAAAATGTGGAACAAAACAAGACACATTAGATGGTAGCTTTATAAGAGGATTAAAAAACAAAGGCTCAGAAAGCCCATAGTGTACATCTTCTGTTCTTGAAAAATTTAAATATTTCCACGATTTAATTACTAACATGTAAAAATTAGGGAAGAAAACGTGTGCTTTTTCCTCAAAGGGCTTTTCCATTAAAAACAACTGTTTATCTAGGCCTATCCCACCTAAATCTTTCAATATAGACAACCCAAATGTAACCCATCGTAAAGGAGCAGAACAATACAAAAGCCTCTGTAAAGTTTGTAATCTCATTGCTAGTATTTTTGACTCTATATGTATTAGTCCTTGACCTCCCTCAGCCACAGGAAGGTAAAGTATACCAGGAATAAGCCAATGGTAACCGTTCCAAAAAAATCCACAAAAGCTTTTTGAATGGTAATAAGCAACTCCTTCGGAGGATTTAAAACAGTTACTCTGTGCCATAGCATTGAGGCAGCCAGATTATTGATAATCAAGCACCTCCCTCTGAAAGAGAGCTGTGGGAGAAGCCATCGCCATTTCTGTAATCTACCGATTACCCGATTTGCTAATCCCTCCCAATTCTTTTCAGTGTATTGGGCTATCCCCCAAAAAACACCAAGCACTTTAAATCCATCTTGAACCCATTTACACTGTTGTGGCAAGTGAGGTGGTCCTATATCCACCCAGTCTCCCGACAAAAAGGATGCACATTTATCCCAGTTAATACGAGCAGATGTAGCATTCTGAAACTTGTTCAAACAAGAAATAAGTTTAGTAACATCATCAGTGCTCTTGATTATTACTGTCACATCATCTGCGTACGCTGTAAGTTTCACCGGGGCTACTTCTGGGAAACCTGGGACACCAATACCACACAACTGTTTCCTCAGCATAACTAGCAGAGGTTCAATGGAAATAGAGTACAGAAGACCAGACAGAGGACATCCTTGTCTTATTCCCCTAGTCACAGAGAAAGGTCTAGTTAAAGACCCATTAATTCGTAACATACTGTAAATGTCACTGTACAGTAGCTTGACAAGAGAAATGAAATTGGCACCAAAACCAAAAGCTTCAAGGGTCTTGAACAAATAAAGATGGTCCACCCTGTCGAAAGCTTTTTCCTGATCCAAGGAGAGGAAACCAATGTCCAATTTGTGCCTTTGAGCAACTGAAATAATGTCTCTTACGAGAAAAAGATTATCGAAAATTGTACGTTTAGGGACACAAAATGACTGATCTTCATGGATTACATTGGACATATATTTTTTAAGTCTATTAGTTAGTGTTTTAGATAAAATTTTAAAATCAACACAAATCAGTGACACTGGTCGCCAGTTTTTAAGGAACCCAAGATCTCCTTTTTTTGGGATCAATGTTATGATTGCCCTCCGACAACTCAATGGAAGTTTCCCTCGATTAAAGCTTTCCAGGAAGACTGCATACAGGTCCTCTCCAATCAAATCCCAGCAGGCACGATAGAATTCCGATGAAAGACCGTCCAGACCAGGCGACTTCCCAGGGCTCAGCTCCTGGACGGCAAGAGAAAGTTCAGCAAAGGATATAGGGTTCTCAAGGATATGTTGATCTTCCTCTGATAACTGTGGTAAATCACACAGAAGTTGTTCTGCTGCTGATTTATCACATAGTTCAGCACAGTAGAGGTCCTCATAAAAGGAAAGTGCATGAGTACGGATTTCCTGCTGGTCAGTTGTCACACCACCCTGTGGTAAATTCAGTTTATGGAAGTACTTATGTTCTCTTGGTTTTTTTTCCAGACCAAAGAAGAATGCAGAGGGAGTGTCCATTTCATTTAATTGAGAATATCTGGTCCTTAAGAGAGCTGCTTTTCCTTGCTCCTCCAACAAAGTCTTTAGAAGGAATTTATTCCTCTCAATGGAATCAGCAGAGTCACCATGGTCACTTTGTCTCAGAATGTCTTCTTCAAGAGATCTCATTTTTTCTCTGAGAGTTCTGGTGTTATGGGCAGTATATTGTTGGCAAAACAACTTAATATGCACTTTGCCTATGTCCCACCACTGACTTAATAAAGGAAAACTACATCTCTCCTCTCTCCAAGATTGCCAAAAAAAGCCAAAAGAGTGAATAAAAGAGTGATCCTGTAATAATCTGTTGTTAAAGTGCCAGTGTGATTTGTGAGTTTTAGAAGACAGGACAGAAACAGCCACGGAGATATAATGATGGTCAGATAGAAAAGATGGTACTATTAGGCTGTTATAAAACCTACCACTATTACTCTTTGCAACGTAAAATCGGTCAAGTCTCGCTCCAGACAAAGAATTTGAGTTAACTTTTAACCAGGTATACTGTTTAACCCCAGGAAAACTATCTCTCCATATATCAACAAGATCATGATAACCAATAACATTTTTTAAAACTTCTGCAGAACTTGAGTGAGGTTCATCGTGATTCCTATCTAAATCAGGGTTTACAGTACAGTTAAAATCACCTCCAACTACCACAACATTATCCTGTGGGCACTGTGACAAGGCATCTGACAACTTTTCAAAAAATATCTTACGCTCTTGTCCAACATTTGGAGCATATACATTAAAAAAAGAAAACCCTATTTGTCCAACCATAATATCTGCTCTTAAAAGTCGACCAGGTATTATCTCAAACATAACTGGTTGATTAAAGACACATGGAGAAAAAAGTATAGCAACACCAGCACTAAGATTAGTCCCGTGGTTCATTAAAATATTTCCCTTCCAATCACAATTCCACTGTGTCTGATTCTGTAAGTCAGAATGAGTCTCTTGAAGCATAATAATGTCTGCCTTTTTAAGTTGCAAATAATTAAACAGAGCAAATCTCTTTGTTGTGTCCCGACATCCATTGATGTTAAAAGATCCAATATTTATGGATGCCATGGAAAAGATAATGTTAAGGTATCCAGAAACCCAAAATAATAAACTGACAATCATGACCCCTATAGTCTTTGAACCGAGCTTTTAATCTTTTTTTTAACAATGCTCAGGTATTTTTTGAGCCTGTAGCGTTTAGGCTGATCAAGCTCCTCCAGTGTTGCCTTTCTCATTGCCATCATACATGAATCAACGAAGAGCTGTAAATCTGGGAAGTATTTCTCAAGTTTTGGTTTTCGCTGGTTAAAGGTATTGTCCAAAAAATTATTAATTTGACCAACAGTATAATAAGGATGCTTTAATTTAAAAATGTGACCATTCTCTGCAGACCCTCCCTGAGAATTTGCAATAGTAAGATTTTCTGCTATATCAGAAGTGTCACTATCAGAATCCATCTCACTTCCTTCTATCAACACACCAGTATCACCCTGAGACAGGCTAAATCCTGATGCCTGCGAATCGACCAACTCTCCGCCAGGCATCACGAGCTCAGCCGGCTCTACTGGCCGCTCCGGTTCACCGATTTCGCCGGCGATATCTGCGTCAGCGCGCTCTACTTCAGCCCGCACTGTGCTGTCATTTACCCTTACAACGGTATTCACGGAAGAATGTGTCAAATCGTCAACGTGCTCGTTCGTTATAGGCTCGTTAGCACTTTCTCCATCTTCAGAGAGAGAAGGCGCTTCAATTACCTGATCAATTCTGTCACTGCTGGCACCTTCATTATTTACTGGAGCAGAAGGCAAATGTTCCGTAGAATGATTAAGCTCATTCACATTAATGTTAGCCTCATCATTCATTGAACATACCAGTTTTGTATGACCGTACTTCCCACAAGTAAAACACCTCATTGATTCAGTACTGATATAAATGGTATAATCTTTACCCAGCACAGTGGTTTTAGCTGACGTATTCAAGGATTTAAATTCAGAATTCAGAATCATGAAAGTCTGACGTCTAAATGACATCACATGTTTGAGTTCTGGATTTTTTAATCCTAAAGGGATCATTTTAATCGGCCCCACTAGTTTAGCATAGCGTCCTAACAAACGCTCGAGTGAATCTTTAGAAATGAATGGGGGGACATTCGAAAGGATAACCTTCTTGGAAGGACTCGACAACGGCAAAACTGATAAAAAAGTATCTCTAACGGATAAACCATATTCAACTAGATGCTGAACCAAAGAGACTTCTTTCAAAAAGACAACAACAGCCTTGTTCATCCTTGATGCGGACACAATGTTACAAGCACCAATTTCGCTGCTGATCGCAACTAGACAATCCTCAACTGTTATGGACTCATCAGGTAGACATTTGCACCCATGTTGAGCGGTTAAAGTAACACAGCCATCTGAATTTGTCCCCATTTTCCACCCTTAGGTAAAAAAACCCGGTGACAATTGAATGAACACTAAACCAAAATATCTAAACAAAATAAAGAGAAAAGGAAAAAAACTAACAACTCACTCAAACACGCCGCAACTCGCTCAGACGCTCACACACTCCTCAGACGCCCGCACATGCGCACACGCACAGAGAGAGAGAGAGAGAGAGAGAGAGAGAGAGAGAGAGAGAGAGAGGGAGAGGGAGAGAGAGAGAGGCAGAGAGAGAGAGAGAGAGAGAGACAGAGAGAGAGAGAGAGAGAGAGAGAGAGAGAGAGAGAGAGAGACAGAGAGAGAGAGAGATAGAGAGAGAGAGAGAGACAGAGAGACACAGAGAGAGAGAGAGACACAGAGAGAGAGAGAGAGATAGAGAGAGAGAGACAGAGAGACACAGAGAGAGAGAGAGAGAGACACAGAGAGAGAGAGAGACAGAGAGAGAGAGGCAGAGAGAGAGAGAGAGAGACAGAGAGAGAGAGAGATAGAGAGAGAGAGAGAGAGAGAGAGATAGAGAGAGAGAGAGAGACAGAGAGACACAGAGAGAGAGAGAGACACAGAGAGAGAGAGAGACAGAGAGAGAGAGAGAGAGAGGCAGAGAGAGAGAGAGAGAGACAGAGAGAGAGAGAGAGAGAGAGAGACAGAGAGAGAGAGAGATAGAGAGAGAGAGAGAGACACAGAGAGAGAGAGAGACAGAGAGAGAGAGAGAGAGAGGCAGAGAGAGAGAGAGAGGCAGAGAGAGAGAGAGAGAGAGAGACAGAGAGAGAGATAGAGAGAGAGAGAGAGACAGAGAGAGAGATAGAGAGAGAGAGAGAGACAGAGAGAGAGATAGAGAGAGAGAGAGACACAGAGAGAGAGAGAGACAGAGAGAGAGAGAGAGGCAGAGAGAGAGACACAGAGAGAGAGAGAGACAGAGAGAGATAGAGAGAGAGAGGCAGAGAGAGAGAGAGAGAGAGAGAGAGAGACAGAGAGAGAGAGAGTTTTTGAGTTTTCAACACACTTTATTTATATCATTACAACGTCAGCGAATGACCCAATCACATTATCCAAAAGACAAAAAGGAGATACAAAAAACAAGACTTATTGTAACATCATAGTAAAAATCAACATTTCTTCTTCAACTGTACAAATAGCTCCATTAAAACACCATTTGTGCAAAAAACTTTCTAAGTCATTCATCAGTTTATAGAACTTGAAATCAAACATAACCCTTGCTTTTACCATATTTTTAAAGACAATAACCACATGTTGTCCTTCTCTACCCTCTATTTTGTTTCTCCTGGTTATGTAAACAGCAAGTTTAGCTTGCCCAATTAAAAAATTCAACAATTGACTTTTTATTCTTTGCGCCACACTATATTTGGGTCCAAGAATCCAAATCATAGATGAAAAAATCTCCCCAAAATTCATGAAAAGTACATCAAGCAAACAAAACATTTCATACAGTCTAGAACATTCTAAAAAACAATGAAAAATTGTCTCCCTCATTTTACAAAAAGGACAATCACTTGACACATTGGGATTAATTAAGCTCACAAAAGCATTTACAGCAACTGCGCCGTGTAAAACCCTCCACTGAATGTCACCTGTGCGTTTTTCAATTGGTGGTTTGTATAAGACTCTCCAAACAGGTTTATTTTCATCATCTATTCCAAGTTTCTCTCTCCACACTGTATCACTACGTTCTTTTAAATGTGCTTTATTTAAAACTTTTACAAGACATTTATACAAAACTTTACTCTGAACACCCTGCAAACTTAACCCTTCTAGCCCTCTCAGGTTCAGAAAAGGTCCAGACAGTCCTTTGAGATTGGGACTAAGAAAAATACTTGGAAAGGGATCTGTATTATTAGGAACCAGTTTCCCATTATGAAATTCAATTAACAAATTATGTTCTTCTTCTGTGAGTTTCTGCTTAAAAAAGTCCAGAATTTTTTCTACATACCGTACCGACCGCACACCTAGATATGCGGCCATGGACTGAACATTATTCAAACCAGAACCAGCAACATCCAACACATGATGCAGTTTTAATGTCTTAGTGGAAATTAAACAATGAAGCAGTCCAGGTGTAACTTCACACGTAACATCAAACCGCGCTCCATGCACAAGAGGTTCCTCCAAAAGCCAGTACAACGAGGAAGTCGCATCCAACCTCCGTTTTTCAAATAAGTCCCAAACTTTAAAAAGTCCCTTATAAAAAGGAGTCAGTCCGTTGCACTGCAGCTTACTAGAGTCCATCAAAAACAAGACAGAGTTCAATCCCAGTCCGCCAGCTTGATTGAAAATAGCATCAGCCACTTTTCTCCAGACAAGATCCTCAGGTCCTGTGAGGTACCTTTGAATAAACAGAAGTCGAAAAGCTGCCCCCCTGCTGGGCAAATGGATAAGTCCTTGTCCTCCTTCATCTCTGGGTAGAAAAAGTATGCTCTGCGGTATCCAATGAAAAGTGCTCCAAAAAAAATCCACCATACTGGCTTGAATTTTACTCAGAAGTCCATTTGGAGGATCAATGCAGGCCAAACGATGCCACAAAACTGAAGCCACCAGGTTATTAATTATTATCACCCTCCCTCTAAAAGACATTTTTGGCAAAAGCCATTTCCATTTTTCCAATCGCCCCTTTAATTTTTCTAAAACTCCTTCCCAATTTTTGCCTAACATTGAATCATTGCCAACATATACTCCTAAATATTTTAACCCATCTCTTTTCCAGTACAAATCACCTGGTAGTGTAGGAAGACCATGGGACCAGTTACCACTTATTATGGCTTCACTTTTGGACCAGTTAACTTTGGCAGAGGAAATTAGACCAAATTTGTCAAGAATGTCTTTAAGAAGATCAACATCATTTTGCCCTTTAACCAAAACAATAATATCATCTGCATATGCAGACAGCTTAAAATTTGCTCCAGAGCAAGGTATGGTCCAACCTTCAATGCTCTCTCTGATCTTAACCAATAAAGGTTCAATGGCAAGAGCATACAACATTCCCGAAAGTGCACAGCCTTGTCTAATACCTCTGTTAATTTTAAAAGGAGCACTAAGACCACCATTCACTTTCAGTACACTCTCAACATCCCGGTACAAAACCCTAATCATGGCAATAAAACCAGAGCTGAACCCGAACTCCTCTAGCGTGCGCCAGAGATAGCTGTGCTCAACCCGGTCAAATGCCTTTTCCTGATCTAGAGAAATGAGACCAGTGTCTATGTCCAATAGCCTAGAGACGTCCAAAATATCCCGAATTAAATAAACATTATCAAAAATAGACCTGTTAGGCACACAGTAAGTTTGATCACGATGAATAACCTGCCCAACTACCTCCCTCAATCTAATGGCCAAAGCTTTAGAAAAGAGCTTTAAATCAGAGCATAAAAGTGAAACAGGGCGCCAGTTCTTTATTTCTTTTAAATCACCTTTTTTGGGTAACAGGGTAATGACTGCCCTCCTGCAGCTCAAAGGTAGCAAACCTCGGGCCAGACTATCATTGAGCACAGCCAGCAAATCACCCCCCAACACTGACCAAAACGTTTTATAAAACTCGACAGGTAGACCATCAATTCCCGGGGCCTTACCGCAATCCATGCTCCGCAGAGCAACATGCAGTTCAGATGCTGAAAGCGGCCTCTCAAGCCAAGAATTGGTCTCATCTGGAACTTTAGGCAAACCCATATAAAAAGAGCTGGCCAGCTCATCTTCCTCTGTATGTTCACTTTTATAAAGCTCAGAATAAAATAATACAGCTCTTTTTCTGATTTCCTTAGGCTCCACCACTTCTATACCCTCCAATGAGTATAAAGAATGTATAAGTCTGCTTTGACCATTCTTTTTCTCCAAACCGAAGAAGAATTTAGTTGGGCCATCCATCTCTACCGCACTCTGAAAACGTGAGCGGATCAAAGCTCCCTGTGCTCTGATGCCTAACAGGTTATCCAGAGTCCTTTTTTTTACTTTGAGGAGCTCAATATGTCCTCGATTTCCTGTGGACTCTACCAAATTCTGAAGTTCCACTATTTCAATCTCTAAGGTTTTCATTGATTGGGAAATGTCCTTGGATACGTTGAGAGTGTACTGACGACACAGTTGCTGTATTTCTTTTTTCCCATGATCCCACCATTGTTGTAGGGATGAAAAATCTTTTTTCCTGGAACTGAACTGTTTCCAAAAATAAATAAAGACATCCTTAAAAAAATTGTCTTGTAGCAAAGAAGTATTAAAGTGCCAATAGGCACTCTTAGGCTTTATATTAGTGATGAAAACACTACAGATTACTAGACTGTGATCAGAAAACCCACAAGGCAAAATCTCACATTTCTTAATAACATTAAACTGGTACTTAAAACAATAGAACCTATCCAATCTAGCCATAGAAATATAATTTTCTCTTGTGTGCGCCCATGTGTACTGCCTTTGTTCTTTATATAGAGTTCTCCATATATCACACAAATCATGTTCTTCTATAAGCTTTCTTATAGCATGTTGAGAAGCTAGATGTGGCTCTCTATGATTCCTATCCATTCCATCATTTGCTGTACAGTTAAAATCCCCTCCAACAAATATGAACTCTTCCTCTTTACAGTTTGACAAAATATTACTTAATTTATCAAAAAGAACAACCCTTTCAGGACCAATAACAGGAGCATACACATTTATAAAAACTAAAAACATTTTTTCAAATTTTGCTGTTATTTTCAATAGATGTCCCTCAACAACATGTTCTACCTCATATGAAATTGGTTTAAAGTTTTTCTTAAAAAGTACAGCTAAGCCACCACTACAGTGATTTTTATGGCTTAAAATAATCGACCCATCCCATTCCATTAGCCATTCATTTTCATTAAAAACATCACTATGAGTTTCCTGGACCAGCATTACATCAATTTTCTTTTGTCTAGTCAGTTCATAAAGCATTGCTCTTTTCTTGCTGTCTCGTGCACCATTCAAATTAAGTGTGCCCAATCTTATTCTACTCATAAAAAGGTAATATGAGCACACCAATAACAAACACTTCACAAAAAAAGAAAAGCTAGATTGATTCAAATTCATCATTCAATAAATTTAGTTTTAACTTCTGGACAATTTTCTTCAGCCTAAAGACTTCTTGCTCAGTGAAAGCTCCACCCTCCTTCCTTAAAGCCATGATTGAATCTATAAACATCTCACGATCTGGGAAGTAATCCTCTACATTTACACCTTTCATGCCCTTCGTTGTCTGAAGAAACGTTTTAATTTTGTCCGATGTGTAAGCGCTGCGGACAGATCGCCTCAGTGAAGCTGAGCTCACAGAGTCTGAAGATTCACATTCACTATTCTCTGCAGACTCCCCAACATTACTCGACTCCGAGTCCCCCTCCCTTGCATCATCACCAGCCATCCCATTAGCTTTTTTACTAGCCCTTTTTTCTTTTCCTTTGGTCCTAGTTTTCCTTTTTAATGTCGGTGTTTTAAAAAAACTCTGATCATCTGTCATGTCAACATCCACACCATGCTCTAATATGGCCTGCTCACTGACCTCAGAAACACCAGCTTCATGCACATTTTCGTTTATTGCCACACTCTCATTTTTATTACTTTCACGATCGTCAATTCCATTTTTTTCAACACAAGATACTGTATCACTCGTTTGTGCATGATCTGTATTAAGCGTTTCGGCTGTGTTGTCATTCTGATCTGCGTTCTTCTCAGGGCACACGCGTATCACGTGACCCTCTTGTCCACAACCAAAACACTTCATCGCATCTGAGGTAGCAAAAATAACATAATTAAAATCCTCAATCTTAAACTTCATGGCTAAATTAAGCTCCTCATTCTGGTTATTTAGGATCATATGCACCTGCCTCCTAAATGATACAACGTGCTTCAACTGTGGTGATTTGCAACCGAGTGAGATTTTCTTAATTTTTGACACAAACTTTCCGTGTCTGGACAATTCCCTTTCAATCACTTCGTTTTTAATAAACGGTGGGACATTTGACAATACTACTCTTTTCGCTGGTTGTACTAAAGGCATGACTGGAGTAAGTGACTCATTCACCACAATCCCGGTCTCTACAACTTGATTGACTTTGTCAACATTGTTCAAAAACAACACTATTGCGCTATTCATTCTTGACGCAGAAAGAATGCACTCATGACCAACCACAGCAGCAACAGCGAGGACGCAATCCTCAACTGAACAACGCTCCGCGGGTACAACCTTAACACCGTGCCGCCGCGTTAAACTTTCTAAACTCACGTGCTGAGACGCCGCCATGGCGATCAGTGCACACTGACCGACGACGCTCCTCACAAACACTACAAACTTTCCTCTTCACCTAACAACAAAAGCCACAAGAGATAGAAAAAAGATAGAAAACTCACTCAAACCGTAGAGCTCACTCCAACACACACTCACGCTCCGTCCACAAACTCCCAGCATGCACTCGAGAGAGAGAGAGAGAGAGAGAGAGAGAGAGAGAGAAAGAGAGAGAGAGGGGGGGGAGAGAGAGGGGGAGAGAGAGAGGGAGAGGGAGAGAGAGAGAGAGAGAAAGAGAGAGAGGGAGAGGGAGAGGGAGAGAGAGAGAGAGAGAGAGAGAGAGGGGGGGGGGGGGGGAGAGAAAGAGTTTTTCACAACAACTTTATTTGACCCACAGAACTTCATATTATAAATATTACATTTACATTATAAATATTCACTTGGGTTGAGTTCTCCACACCCAACCACTTATTCCAATACTAAAGCAAAAAACAACATTCCATCCACAACTGTGCAAATAGCTTCATTATATCCCCACCTTTGCAAAAAGCCTTCATAATCATTAACCAACTTATAAAACTTAAAATCAATCAGAAACCGACTTTTCACCAAATTTTTAAAAACCATCTCAACTTTTTGCCCTACTAAACCTTCTAACTTCTTTTTCCTTGAGATATAAATAGCTCTTTTAGCTTGTCCAATCAAGAAGTTTAGCAACTGACATTTACTTCTCTGTGCCGCTCTATAACATGGGCCGAGAAGAAAGCTTTGAGTGAAGTTTTCACCAGAGAGAGAAAGAGAGAGAGGGAGAGAGAGAGAGAAAGAGGGAGAGAGAGATATTCATGTTGGAAAGGATAACATCAAGCAACAAACAACAACAACTACTATAAGAAAACTTACAGGAAAAGAGAGGTAAAGATATTTTAAATAGACAATACTATTTATCTCTCTTTGGACTTTTGCCTAATTTCTGTTTGAAAGAACAGCACAGAAAAACATTTTTGGACATTTTGGACAGAACAGGAATTTTAAAGAGATCAGTGAAAGTCATATTTTCCCATTTTTGGCTTATTTACTCATTTTTGCCTATTTTATATCTTCACTGAGAAATGAAAAACAAAACAAATCAAAACAGTGGCAGTTATTTCAGTTGGTTGTTGATATTCTAAATCAATGATGGCCAGAGCATCATCTTTGCCCCGCCCCTTCATCTACCCTCAGAAGAGCTCTGAGCACTCCAGGCAGATGCTCAGACACAAGCAGATGAAGGAGAGCCCTGACACACTGTTTGCTGAACTACAGGACCACAGTGCCATGAACAACCTGCTCTTCTACACCGAACACAGCCCTTTGTGGCACACTGCCTTCTGTCAACATCTCACCTTCACCAAGAAAAGAGGCATCTGTAAAGGCAGACAGATCTTAGCATTTGAAGATGCTGAAAAAAATGATGAAACAAGATTTTTGACACTGAACTTGTATCAAAATGGCACTGTCATGATCCAGGGATCAGAGTCTGCTCTCAAGGTCTTCATCAAGGATTTTGAACTAATAAAAACACTGGCCCTGTCTGATGAAGCGGACAAGAATATGAACATTGATGCCTCCTCTGGAAGAGCAGTCCAAAAGATGACAGTGACTTCAGCAACTGCGATCCCATCTCCAATGTCAAGAATGAAAGACAATTTTTCACTTCTGGAAGTAGAAGTAGTGGAGATAAAAGAGTTAATACTGTCCCACCTGAAAGACAACAACATGGAACAAGCAACAATCGACATAAAGAACTTAAAACAAGAAGTTGAATATCTGCAGAGACACAGAGAAGAAATGTCAACAGAACTTCAACAAACTAAAGATGAACTGAGGGAAGTAAAATCCACTTTAGGAAGACAACTAACAGACGTTAGAAAAGAAATGCAGGAGGAGCTCTCTGCCTTAAAGTCAGTTCTTCGCACCAAAGACGAACTCATCACAGACCTAAAAGAAAGACTCAGTTCTGTTTCAGCACCTACAGAATCTTCTGATATAACCTTGATTCGTCCAGAGATGCTCATGGAGAATCCTCGACCTGAACAGCTACCAGTGGAAGAGCCTCACTGCTCGACTGATCCAGCATCCCAGATCCACAGCTCCGCTGCACAGGACCCGGGAGAGACACACGCTCTTATCCTGACTGACTCCAACGGGAAATATGTCAATGAGAAACTCCTATTACCAAACATCAGAGCCAAGAAAATCTGGTGTCCAAACACAAGAAGTGCTTTTCAGATCCTGTCTGAGAGTAAACATGAAAACTACAAGCACATCATAATCCACACAGGGACAAATGATTTAAGGGCCATGAAGGGCCGTGTGGCTCCTGTGATGAGAGAGGTGGCGATCACAGCCACACAGCGTTTCCCAGAGGCTAGAATAACTCTGTCCACACTGCTGCCACGCACCGACGTGCCGTTCCACGTGATCCACGGGAATAATGTGGAACTCTCCAGAAGCTGCGCACTTATTCCTAATGTTCATCTCGCCCATCACAAAGACATACAGCCTCATCATATGTATGATTACATACATCTAAATAAGCAAGGAGTGAAAGTCTTCGCCAGAGTGCTGAAAAGCACAGCTCTTGGAAACACAGCAAGAAACAGCAGAAACTTCGATAACAAGAGAAGCTCTCAGCCACCGAGAAGCCCTCGTCCTCCATCACAACACAAGAGCTACACAACAGCGAGAAGCCCTCTTCCTCCAGCAGAGCCCAGACCGGCCCCCGGCCCTCCATCACAACACAAGAGCTACACAACAGCGAGAAGCCCTCGTCCTCCATCACAACACAAGAGCTACACAACAGCGAGAAGCCCTCTTCCTCCAGCAGAGCCCAGACCGGCCCCGGCCCTCCATCACAACACAAGAGCTACACAACAGCGAGAAGCCCTCTTCCTCCAGCAGAGCCCAGACCGGCCCCCGGCCCTCCATCACAACACAAGAGCTACACAACAGCGAGAAGCCCTCTTCCTCCAGCAGAGCCCAGACCGGCCCCCGGCCCTCCATCACAACACAAGAGCTACACAACAGCGAGAAGCCCTCTTCCTCCAGCAGAGCCCAGACCGGCCCCCGGCCCTCCATCACAACACAAGAGCTACACAACAGCGAGAAGCCCTCGTCCTCCAGCAGAGCCCAGACCGGCCCCCGGACCTCCATCACGACACAGGAGCTACGCAGCGGCCGCTCAACAACCCCAGAACCCTGCAGCCGCTGAACTCAACCAGATAAGACATCTGCTGAACATCATCTGCTCCAGACTGAGGACATAACCTGCATAACACACACACACACGCACACATATACACACACACACACATTATAGAAGCACCCATTAAAATCAGTAGTTGGAATATACAAGGTCTGCACTCTTCTACGTTTGGTAATAAGACTGCAGACCAAGACTTACTCAGCAGTGTAACTGATATGGACACCTGTATCTTTCATGAGACGTGGTGTCGTAGTAATGAGACTTTACAGTGTCCAATAGGTTACAAGGAAATTATGGTTCCTTCATCAAAAAATTCTAAAATAAAATGTGGCCGAGACTCAGGTGGAATACTTATATGGCACAAAGATGATCTAAAACATTCGATTAAAATTGCTAACAGTGGAAAATCTTCTATTTGGCTTGAAGTGAAATCCATCATTTCACAATCCAGTCTTTACCTCTGTGCCGTCTATATTCCCCCTCATGACTCTCCCTATTACGAAGAGGACAGCTTTCCAACATTACAGGCTGACATCTTACACTTTCAGTCCTGAGGAAATGTCCTCGTCTGCGGAGACTTAAACGCCAGAACAGGGCGAGAAATTGATTATGTAAATATTGTAGATAATGACCACATCCTCAATGACACCACGTTTCATTCCTCATTGAATATCACACCAAGAAACAGCTATGATAACTCAGTGAACATTAATGGAAAACAAATGTTAAAACTCTGTAAAGGTTTAGATCTCTACATCATCAATGGCAGGACTCGTGGAGATACTTTAGGTAGATTCACTTACTGCTCCAGATTAGGAACCAGTGTGGTTGATTATTCAATAACAGATATTGACCAGAGCTTTATTAATGCCTTCATAGTCAGACCTCAGCTCCCGATCTCCGATCACTGCCAAACTGTACTTTATCTGAAATCCCCGTGTGAAATAACTAAAACTTCTCCACTTGATTCTGAAAAACTGTTTCCTTTGAAACCCAAACTTAAATGGAATCAATCCAACTCGGATCAATTCAAAGAAAATATGAACAGTCCTACTATATTAAAAATGCTGGATGAATTTATGTCCACCGATTTCACTTTAGATATTAATGGAATAAATTTAGCAACAAAAAACTTAAATTATATTTTCAAAACATTGATGACTCTATCTAACATTAAACAGCAAAGCAAACATAAAACAGATCAACAGAGAATAAGAAAGGATGTGTGGTTCGATGATGAATGTGCAGGTCTCAGAAAAGAGCTGAGGAGACTCTCTAACAAAAAGCACAAAGACCCGTCCAGCCAGACATTACGGCTTTCTTATTCAGACTGTCTGCAAAATTATAAAAGACTTTTGTGGAACAAAAGAGAAAAATATTTTAAATCCAAAATTGATGAAATTGATAATTCGGTAGATCATAACACTTTCTGGAATCTTTATAAAAAACTAGAAAAACCCAAATTAGAGATGTCACTCCAGAATGGCACAAATTGGAAATCTTACTTTGAAAATTTGTATCGAAAAATTGCACCAGCGGACCTTAACCAACCTCAGAGTAAAATACAGAAAACATTAGAAGACTAGGACAAAACAATTAAAAATTATCAAAATCCATTAGATAAATCTATAACAATATCTGAAATATTAGAACACATTAAAAATCTTAAATTAAAGAAAGCATGTGGACAAGATCACATTAGTTATGAAATGCTTAAACTCAGCAGTCCCAGCATGATTAAAACTCTAGCCAAATTATTTAATCTGGTGTTCTGGTCCGAAAGTGTCCCCGAGATCTGGTCTGAAGGAATCATCACCCCCATATTCAAGAAAGGTGATCGATTCGACCCTAATAGTTATCGCGGCATCAGTGTGGGCAGTGCTTTAGGAAAACTGTTCTGCAGGATCATAAACGCACGCATGGTCTCACACATTTCATCACACAACATTTTAAATAAAGCACAGATTGGCTTTCTACCAAAACACCGCACATCCGACCACATCTATTCTCTACACACTCTCATCAACAAAAACATCAACGACAAACAAAGGAAAATATTTGCATGTTTTGTAGACTTTAAAAAAGCATTCGACTCAATTTGGCATGATGGTCTACTATACAAAATCCTACAAATTGGCATTGGCGGAAAAACGTTTGATATTATCAAATCTCTGTACAGCAACAGTAAAAGTGCGGTGAAAATCAGGAACCACAGAAGCGCGTTCTTCCAGCAGGGCCGTGGAGTGTGTGTGTGTGTGTGTGTCTGTGTGTTCTTCCAGCAGGGCCGTGGAGTGAGGCAGGGCTGCAGTCTGAGTCCGACTCTATTCAACATCTACATCAATGATCTGGCATCAGCGCTGGAGAGCTCTACTGTCCCCGGCCTCACTCTACAGCACACACAGGTCAAGGGTCAGGGGTCAGAGGTCAGATGTCTGCTGTACGCGGATGATCTGGTCCTGCTGTCGCGCACACCTGAGGGCCTTCAGCAGAGCCTGTCCCTGCTGGAACAGTACTGTCACGACTGGGCCCTGACAGTCAATCTGGACAAAACCAGAGTCATGGTGTTCCAGAAGAAGGCCAGATCTCAGGAACACAAACACCAGTTCCTGTATAAAGGCCAGGTCCTGCAGCACAGCACTAGCTATAGCTATCTGGGCATCGACATCAGCGCTTCGGGACGCTTCGGTCTGGCTGTTAAAACACTCAGTGAAAAGGCTCGGAGGGCTTTTTATGCTATAAAGTCACGATGCGGCCACTTAAAATTACCCATTAAAACCTGGATCAAATTATATAATTCAATAATAAAACCAATTATTTTATATGGATGTGAAATTTGGGGACCAGTACAACATTTTAAAAATTGGGATAAAACACCAGTAGAAAAATTACAATTGGAAATTGCCAAAAATATTTTAGGGGTTCATAGAAACACATCCACTGCCGCCTGCAGGGCTGAGCTAGGCTTGTACCCGCTGAACATGGAGATCCAGAAGAGATGTGTTCAGTTCTGGTATCACCTCCATCAGTCTGATCCAGAGTCAGTCCAATATAAAGCCCTCCTCGCCAATGACACCTCAGCAGAACCTCCTCCTCTACACACACTCGCTCTTCACCTCCTCCATCAGACTACACCCCCCGCTGACCACAGCTACAGCCCCAAAACTATTGTTAAAGAAATACACACACATCTAAAAGACACTCATGATCAATCACTAAAAGCAAGTTTTGACCTCCAGAATAAACTCAAATGTTACTCGACCCTCAATAGAACCACTAAATTGGCCAGTTATCTATTTATTAAACATTTTAAAGAAAGACAAATCCTCTCCAAATACAGATTAAGTGACCATGATCTAGAGATAGAGAGAGGAAGACATAGACAAACATGGAGAGAGAGAGAGCAGAGGATCTGTAGACACTGTGATCTACAGCACATAGAGGATGAGAAACACTTTCTGCTCTTCTGTCCCAAATATACCAGTATAAGAGAAACTTTTCTGTCCAGATTTGAAACCTTGATTCCGTCATTCTTTGAACTGAGTGACACTGAAAAAATGTCCTTCTTACTGGGAGAAGATGATAGTACAGCTGCACTAGCAGCTAAATATGTGCTAGCTATTCATAACGCAAGAGACAGCTAATTCTCTGGAGTGACCCACTGTATTTATTCATCTATTAAGATAGATTATTTTTATTTATCTATCTATTTACAATGTTACAAATTTTATTTGTTTGTTTGTTTTATTATTTATATATATAATATGTTGATGCTTTGGCAACATTGTGTTACACAGTCATGCTAATAAAGCTAATTTGAAATTTGAGTGAGAGAGAGAGAGAGAGAGAGAGCATGGGAACAGGCATCAGGATTGTGGTTGTGGCTCAGCGTTTCCCAAGGCCAGCGGTAGGAAACAGAATAGCTGGATCTCCCTGACCTCCTCAACTGCCCCCGGGGGGGTTCCTGTCTCAATGTTTAAAACAGACCGTCCAAACGCATCCTGGAGAGGCTGAGCCAGTGTCGGAGCGGGCAGAAGAATAGAGCGGTGAGCCGGGTCTAAAACAGCTCGTCTGAGGACCACACACACGAGGAGCCGGTCATTGTGTGTGAAGAGGCCAGCTGTGAGGTGGACGGTGCTCGGGCCGGGGTCGGCCCGCGAGACCCCCGTATTCACCCCGCACACTAACTCTTTTGCTAGAGCCATTCACTAAAGGTACAATGGCCCTTTCCAGGAATGAGGATGCATGGGTTTTAGGAGTCTGATCATTTAAACTCACAGCTCTGCAATTCACTCCAGCATGTTTATATAGCACTTCATACAATCAGTCCTGACAGGATTTCATAATGTAATACTAAATCAAGCAAACTCTTATTATTTTTGCATTTTTGTCTGATTTCTGCACATTTTTCTTTGCAAAAAAAGAAAGATAACCTGAGAGGGGTAAAGCAATGAAAATCCACAATACAAACAAATGAATCGTGTTCGACTGCAGTGAAGTGTTTGAAAATTTAGGAATTGAGGAAATGTCAGTAATATGTACATAAAAATGATGTACAAATGATTATACTCTTACTATCACTCTAACATTAAAGGGATAAATACAATTATTGTCGCGCTCGTCCAGATAATGGCAGTGAATAGCGACCAGCAACAAGCTTTTTAAAGAAAGAGACATAAGTATCACAGAATGATGATGATATTTTGGTTTATTATAGGTATTCTGGGGTTTATGATATGACATTTTATGCATTATTTAATGATCTATTAGCCCAGAAAAACACACACGTTAACAAAAACATATCATTAAATACAGTCCATGTACTTTCTTCTCTGAGGTGAATATATTCAGTTGTGTTCATCGTAACAAGACGTAATCGCGTTCACATCACAGCTGTGTCATCAGACGAACAGAGATCCGGTCTGGAGATATTCAACTCAGTGAAGAGAGTGCACACATACTTTCTTGGGATTTCAAGGCGTTGTATTTCATTCACTGCCATTAAATGGATGAGCGCGAGCATTAGAACAGGGTGAGTAAATTATGACTTAATTTTCATTTTAGAGTGAACTATCCCTTTAATAAGAACGTCATGATTGTTGATGGGTATTTTCATATATGCATTTGGCTGACGCTTTTATCTAAAATGTCTGAGTTTGCATTCATGAATGAGTTTGGAAAACTCAAAAAGTACAGCAATTATTGCTGCTCTTTTAAGAAATGCCTCTGCAAATTCAGACATTTCAGGCTGCGAAATCCTGATGGGTCTCTACAATACATGGAACTGTTTTAAACATGAAAAAACAGTGTCAGTGTTTCTTTAGTGTGTTCATGTTTTTACTCTCGCTTGTCCTCGACAGAAATGTCCCGAAGAAGATTTCTGTGTCAAAGAAGGCGGAGCCTCGGAGCCACACCCACTTATTACATCAGGTCAAGTCACCTTTATATATATATAGTGCTTCTTACAATACAGATTGTGTCAAAGCAGTTTTACAGAGATAGCAGGACAATAATGCAACAAAAAATAGCGTCATAGTCCAGCTATGTTGTGCTCTCCAGTGCCTCGCTTTTTCAAATGCGTGTTGCATCTACGGTAGCTGTTCTGTACCAAAAAGTCTTCTAACAGCACTTCGTCGAGTTTTCCTTCGTCATCTGCGAAGTCTTGTTTAGTGTTTATACTGCATTTCTGAGCAATTCCACTGTTTATGTTCCTGGTTCTTGATGTCTGCCTGTGTCCTGGTTTTCCGTTCCTGTCTCTAGTGGTGGGCAGATCGAGGCTTCGTGTAACACCGAAACAGTTGAATCAAATGTGCCATGTCGTGCCGAGGCTTCGAAACAATCTGACACCCGTCTCCACAGTGACCCCTAGTTGTCAGAACAGTGTAAATGCAACAAAAACCCAGGCCAAACATGCATTAAAACACTTTTTACAATCTATTGCAAATTTTTTACTGAAAGTAAAATCTTTCAAATGCAATTATCTAATCATTTAATAAGATCATAATGTGTAAACGTGTTCTTTTATCAATTGTCAGGGATTGTTTTGTTTGTCCTATGAATGGCTCAGCTAAACAGGCCAATAAGACTATTGACAACCTCATTTTAATTATACTAATGTCTAATTAAAACGTCTACAAATGTATAAAACTGATCAGAGATCAGGTAAAACCCACAGACACTTGTTCATTGGTTCTCAGTGAATCCTCATGATCATGGGTTGACAAGGAACCATTGAAATTTCAAAGTGTTTCGAAACAGATATGACGTAATGAAGCCTCGTTTACTGAAATCACGTGACTCTGGTTTGATACACGCTCCGAATAATTGATTCGGAACAAAAGATTCGTAAAGGCTTCGAAGCTTCATGAAGCAGTGTTTTGAAATTGCCATCACTACTTGTCTCAACCTCTGGATTTGTTTGTTTGATTGGACTGATTTACTGTGCTTTGAGCTCTTGCCTGTTTTCGACTACGATTGTGGATTACCCTTTGAATAAAACTGCATTTGGATCCTCAAGCTTCTTGTCTCAGAGCAGTACGTGACAGCCACGAACAAGGGTGACCACCTGGTATTGCTCTGTTGCTGGATGTACATGTGATTTTGTGGCACAATGCAGGGCACGTGTGAGAGAGATACATTTACTACTATTACACTATGTAAATGTTGACTTACATTAGTTGGAAAGCCTGTTTGCCATCACGTTGGATGATAACATGTTTTACATCGCCAATAAGCTTTGTTAATTGTGACTGGCTCTGTGACTGGCACTCAGTTTAGCAGACTAAATTGAGAAACAGACTAGTTGGTAACAATCACATTTAAAATACATTTCTTTAAAAGTGCCGTATGTGAGATTGACCGCTAGTGGTTGAAATAGGTACTGCAGTCCAAATTCAAAATGTTGGAGAGGGTTTGTTCCCCCGCCTCCTCAGACTCGACGCTCACACGGGTTGCAAGTTTAAGGACACGCAACATGAACGAGCGTAATTGGCAATGGAATGCGAGGAGACTTGCACACTGTAAATTGATGAGTTGATTTATTGATTTATGATGAGTTGATATCGAGTTTTAATATGCTCCCATTCATAGAGATTTTTAGATGGATATCGAGGCTTTTTAGGTTGTGTGGAATCTGCAATCTCTGACCAGTTTGTTTGCTCGTTTCCATCAAATCAAATCAAATCCTTTTATTGTCACACAACCATATACACAAGTGCAACAGTGGGTGAAATTCTTAGGTGCAGTTCCGAGCAACATAGCAGTATGACACGATGTGACGAAAACAATTACAGCAAACATCAGATTTACATAGATTACACATCTAATGTGCGCACAATTACTCACAGTACCATATACACTAACAGAACAATAAATAATATACAATGTACAATATACAACAGTGTACAATATACAACAATATACAATATACAACAATTTACAATATACAACAGTATACAAAAATACAAAAAGAGGTAATTATACATAGAATAGATACTCGTAAGGTGCAAATATATATATATATATATATATATATATATATATATATATTATGTAAATGCAGTAGGTTATGTTGTGCTGTGTTGACAGTTAGAATGTTTATGGTTATTGATCATGAGGGATCAAGAGTTTAGAAATCTAATTGCTTGTGGGAAGAAGCTGTCATGGAGTCGGCTGGTGTGTGTCCTGATGCTGCGGTACCGCCGGCCTGAGGGTAGCAGTGAGAGCAGCCCATGGCTCGGGTGGCTAGAGTCTCTGATGATCCTCCGAGCTTTCTTCACACACCGCCTGGCATAAATATCCTGGAGGGAGGGAAGCTCACCTCCGATGATACGGCTGGCAGTGCGCACCACCCTTCGCAAGGCTTTGCGGTTACGGCTGGTAGTATTGCCATACCAGGCAGTGATGCAGCCAGTCAGGATGCTCTCGACAGTGCTGGTGTAGAACTGTGTGAGGATGTGGCGGTTCATTCCAAACTTCCTCAGCCGTCTCAGGAAGAAGAGGCGCTGATGAGCCTTCTTCACGACGGCCTCAGTGTGGACGGACCATGTGAGTTCCTCTGTGATGTGGACACCGAGGAACTTGAAGCTGCTGACTCTCTCCACCGGTGCTCCATTGATGGTGATGGGGCTGTGTTCTCTGTCGTTCTTCCTGAAGTCGACCACTAGCTCCTTGGTTTTGCTGATGTTGAGGGAGAGGTTGTTCCTCTGACACCAGTGCGTCAGAGTGAGCACCTCCTCTCTGTAGGCCGTTTCATCGTTGTCGGTGATCAGACCTACGACCGTAGTATCATCAGCAAACTTGATGATGGAATTAGAGCTGTGAGTTGCCACGCAGTCATATGTGTACAAGGAGTACAAGAGTGGGCTGAGAACACAGCCCTGTGGGGCTCCAGTGTTGAGGGTCAGTGATGAGGAGATGTTGCTGCCTATTCTAACCACCTGGCGTCTGTTTGACAGGAAGTCCAGGATCCAGCTGCACAGCAAGCTGTTTAAGCCCAGAGCCCGGAGTTTCACATCAAGCAAGGAGGGCACTATGGTATTGAATGCTGAGCTGTAGTCTACAAATAGCATTCTCACATATGTGTTCCTCTTTTCCAGGTGGGAGAGAGCAGTGTGTATTGTAGATGCAATAGCATCATCAGTGGAGCGGTTATTGCGGTATGCAAACTGCAGTGGGTCCAGTGAGGAAGGTAGAACAGAGCAGATGTAATCTCTGACTAGTCTCTCAAAGCATTTACTGATGATGGGGGTCAGAGCAACAGGGCGCCAGTCATTTAAGCAGGTGATGTTGGTTTGCTTCGGTACAGGTACGATGATGGACGTTTTGAAGCATGTGGGGACTACAGACAAGGAGAGGGACCAATTGAAAATGTCCGTAAAAACACCAGCTAGTTGGTTCGCGCACTTAACAGTTACAGGATAACACAGCGTATCCATGGCTGCGATACGCTGTGTTTCCCGCCAGCTGGCATCCTGGGGTGCCGAAAAACTATTGGCTGAACTGGCAGTGGGCGGAGTCACACAGACCAAAACAAAAACAGACAGTCTGACACGAAACACACATTTCAAAGTAAAATAACTGGCTGTAGATGGTGTGTTTTTCAGAGAAACGAGTTTTACTCAGCATGTTTCCTAAATATCAGCAAACATATTGATATTTTTATGCTGTAGTACAGTCAAAAACGTACATACAGCACCTTTAAAGCCGCCTTGTAGTCAATAATTTCATCCCTTAAAGGGGACCTATTATGCGCCTTTTCACAAGATGTAAAATAAGTCTCTGATGTCCCCAGAGTGTGTATGTGAAGTTTTAGCTCAAAATACCCAACAGATAATTTTTTAAAGCATGTTTAAATTGTCACTTTTTGAGGCTCAGAAAAACGCACCGTTTTAGTGTGTATCCCTTTAAATGCAAATGAGCAGCTGCTGCCGGCCATCAGGGCGGAGCCTCACGAGCTCGCAGGACGTGTGTCAGGACAATCGCTCATCTCAAGGAATGATAATATCAAAACTTAAACTCTCAGCCGGAGTCGGACAATAATGCCCACAGAGCCAGATAATATATGCTGTATGGAGACTGAACAGGTATAGTCTAGTTTAATTACGGTTATAACTTGGTTTTCCATCTTTCTTTTATCCACTATTAGTACAAGCCTGTTGTAGAAACAAAAAACACTCGTTACAACTAACCGTAAACAAATATTATACACACCTTTTCAGGGGGTGCTTAATAAACTGGTAAATTGTATATACGTAAAACAACTCCTATGAACTGTAATAATTGTGTGCGGTCTCACTTTCATTACTTCATTACTTTCAATAACGTTAGGCCTATCGCTCCAATAAATAAATAGAGCTATTAATACATCCAGCTACACAACACCGACAACGCTTGGGAGACATTCTCGTCAGTCCACCAATGGCGGATGTGTACAACTATCAACTCGCTGTGACCTCGATCAGGGCGGCTCTATGTTAGAACGGTAGTGTCTGTCAACACTCGTGGGCGGGGCCTTGGGCTTTAGTGACGTCACAAAAGACACATTCTGAAAACCGGTCGTTGGGAGACACTGCTTATTATTTATGGGGATTTTAAAAAAAGGAGTGGGTGGATTTTTATCACTGCAGGGTGGTTGTGTACACACACTGCCATCACACATTTATGTCCAAACACCATGCAAAAGTGAATTTTGCATAATAGGTCCCCTTTAAAACTCATCTTTGATCACCAAAATTACATATTTAAACGTTTTTTCCTTTAAAATAATTCTACATGCCTTAAAATAGCTTGAATGTAACTCGACACCCTTGGCTTATTTAGTATACGCCGGCCATGAATATGCAAATGAGCCCCGCCTCCACTCACTCACTCACTCAGAGATCCACTCGTTGACGATCACACGTTGATCTGATTGGTTGCAAGGTAGTTTGTGACGTCAGAAACACCAGCGATTTCAAACCGTGTTTATGAGACTGTCTTTGGTTCACTGCAGTTTTAAGGAGAAAATACTCAGCAATGCTGTCGACTTATGAATTTACACATGGTTTGTCTTAAAGCATATTAAAAACACCACATAGACATATAAACAACATTACAAGCTTTTCACCACAGGGGGACTTTAAATAGTGACTTCTTCATTTTCCTTTATTAGACTATGCAAACACTAGATGCATTTTACCGGACTCAGTGCATCAGCATCTTGAACTTAGTTGAAAATCTATTGTTTGTTGGATTGACAGGTTTGATCAACAGGTTTTGATCTCTTATCCAGTGTGTGTCTAGATGAAGTCCCGGCTTCCCCTCAGGAAACATCCCTCTCTACGTTAGCACTGGGTGGTTATTTTCCTTGAGGTAAATTTTAATTTCAAATGTGAATGTGCTCATTTTTGCTTTGACATTGATGAAAGAATCTGTCACAAGTCAACTAACAAACACCTTGTTACCATTTTAGGGTTATCAGCTTATCTCACCGTGAGGAAGATCAGATGATCCAATCGCCCATATTCTGGATCTGCATAGCCATTAAAGTCTGAGACAAAGAGTGGATTCATAAGAGCACAGTGGGAAAGAAGAAAGAGTGGCTGCGCAGAGGAATGAGAGATAGAAAGACAAGTATAATGTTACTTCCAGCTGTCCTCCGTCATCCATGCTTTCGCTGGGACGTATGGCCACGAGTTAATGCCAAACATCCGGTGTATGTCAGACCCGTGAGCTTCTGCACAGGACTCAAATAAGGTCGACGACCTCTTGCACAAGGGGCCGGTCCATCATCCTATGGCAACTTTCAGAATGAGCTCAGCTGAGAAAACACAGATGTAGCCGATGCTGTAATAGACGAGAATATTTACATCAATACTGTCTGTGGTGACAGGAACTATGTGGCAACTCAAGACATAAGACATATTAAAAGTCTCCTGCATATTGAGTTCAATAAAATCAAATTTTTCATGGAACACAGAGATACATTTTGAAGAATGTTCACGTTGCTCTTTTCCACTTTTCAATACAATGAAAGGATAATGATCAAGAGCCGTGAATAAAAGCACCATGACATTCAGTCTTGGTGATAAAACATATGTACCATGTTACCATCCACCTATTTTTATGCACATTTTGGGATATCTCTTTTTTTTTAAATGCACAATGGAAACATCAAGATGCACATAAATTATAAAAATGCGCTTAAAAAATATATGCACGTGCACAAACTACGATGGAAACACAATTACTGATTAAATCCCTTGATGCACGTCAAAAACCTCACGTGATTTTCCCTTAGCAGAGGCTGTGATTGGTAACTGGACTAACCAGCGGACCAATCACATCGCAGCATCTCAAATGTGGGTTTGGTGTTTCTGAAACGCTTGAGTCAAAGTGTGTCATCAGAATGATTTGGTTTAATTCCCTCCAGAAGCGTCTCACACGATTCCCAAACACCACCATCTCAACGCAAGAGAACATGACAGCGTTTATTGTGTTTCGTCTGACGCTCTGAGACGAAACTCCTTTATGATGGAAGAAAAAAGAACCATAGTTCCCTTTCGAGAACGTTCACCTCGTATTGTGTAGCTTTACGCAGTGGGAAAACTCCTTTTCTCGAGAATATTGAAGCCATTATTTTAAAACGCCGTGCAGCTGCACAGTGAGCACAGAGCAGAGCGTCTAGCTCGCTCATTGGCTGTGCTGCGGCAACTGCACAAACCTATGGCGAGGCGGCTGAGACGCGAGAACCAATCGGATAGCTTCGCGCCCGTGCGTCAGAACCCACCAGAATGGGCGTGGCTTATTCCTGTATAAGTAGACCATTTCGCCATAGAGTCAGATTTAATCTCCTTCAGCGAACACCTTCTTCGCTGACCTCCGAGTCTTCGCTGTCGACGAGCCTCTGCAGCGGAACGAGCGACCGGATCAGCGGATGCGGCACCTTCAACTCGGCACCGCCTTCCCCTGAATCGCCCTAACCTGCGGCTATCCAGCAAAAGAAGCCATATATCCTTTTTGCATCCTTCTGTGTATCGCAACACTCTATAAGCTAAAAGAAAGAGCAAACTACTATCACAGTGTTGTTTTGAGAGCATGCCTATCTCCATCCTGCAGTCGCGGCTAGCTCTCCTTTTTCGACCCTGCCCCTCGCGCTCCACCGCTTCCTGCCCTCCTCGGGCCACGACGGAAGAAGCGACGGGGCCACTGACTTAGCCCTGCGCGCCACCAAGACCACCGCCCAGGCGATCGGCAGAGGTATGGCCAGTTTGGTTGTGCTGGAGCGCCACCTCTGGCTGAACTTGACGGAGATCAAGGACGCGGACAGAACCGCTTTCTTCAATGCCCCAATCTCCAACACCGGCCTCTTCGGTCCAGCGGTGAAGGGATTTTCTGAGCACTTCACTGAAAAGATGATTTTGTTCTCAGAAGGACAGAAAGTCATAATGGTCATGATTAATATTTCTTACTTGACTTTGTATTCAATCTGACCAACACATGGGACGGAAACGCTGCTTTATTCACAAATGTTTTATGTGATATTCCAATTTTGTGCATAAGTTAAATTCAAAACTTTGAATTTAGGAATATAAATATACATAGTTTTCCCATGTGTCTTATAATGAACCAAATTTAATTATGCAAAATCATGAATCTTTTAAATTTGAAAACAAGCAGAGTGCAAAATTCCCAGCTAACAATGCAGAGCTATCGTATGGCTTCAAAATGACTTAGAAAAAAGTCATATTGAAAACTTTTTTGTCCTTTTTGGAGCTTTACAGCCTCTAGTCACCATCCATTTTCTTTGTAGTAGCAAAATTACTCCTTTCCACAGAAGTCATAAAGGATTTGTAATGGCATGGCGGTGAGTAAATAATGACAGAATTTTCATTTCCTGGTGAACTATCCCTTTAATGTTCTTTATTTTGTTTTCAAGGAATCTTAAGTGAGTGTTATTTATTTAATATGTATTTATGTTGTATTTATTAGTATTGCAATGAGCACAACCTACTCTGGATTACTAGGAAGAAGATATTAATAGATGAACATGGCAAAAGAACGCAAGGCAAGGTGCGAGTCCACAATGTTATGAGGGAAAACAAGCTGCGGGAGCGCATTAGCAAAACTGCAGGTATGGCAGCCGAACCTCTTTGAGTCCATTTGGAAACACAAGAATGTTTTCAAGTGTCCTTGCATTCGCACACAGGCTGCATTTTGCAAGCTTTGAAGCCCCGGAATATAATGCATCTTAAAAGCAGCCCATGGCCTTTGAGGAGCACAGACTGGTGTTTCAATCAGAGACCCTGAAAGACTGCTGACAAACATACATTACTTCATTTTCAATTTTCTTTCTGTGCATGGCTTCAGTACATTTGGTTGTTCTTCTTTTCTATTGTGGTTGTAGGTTGTTGTTTTTCAGTCAAATGGAAAGCTTCAAGATAACCACAGAAACATCTATTTTTACCATCAAACTACTCAAAAGTTAAAGCATTTCCACACTTTGTTTTTAGCACTTTTATAGTCAACAACAAGTTGGACTAAAGCATCTCGCTCAGCCACTAATAGAACACAGCTTCTCATACCTCAAATCACTGAACACAAGAATAAAACTAGTCAAACCTGAGGATAAAACTTGTCTTTTTATCTTCTTTAATCACTTTTCTCTTATACCCTTTAGAGTGTGAGAGCTGTCATCTAATATGACACTCGTAACGTTAAAAAGCCCACAGGTCTGGCTTGCCGAGAGTGAAACGGATGTGAAGTTGTTTAATAAAACACATGATTGCAGTACGGTTTGCCTCTCAGGATGGCTGTCAGCCTGTGGAAGAGACAGGAAGGAAAAGCCTTCATAAACTCAGATGAAAGAGATACTGATGTACAGGTGCACAGCGAGGACATGTTTTATTGGCTGATTTGGGTTTTGGGCTTTATTTAATGTTTAAACAAAGCATGATGGTGTTGACACTGAATCAGATACCAAAAACTAAACTGACTAATATAAATATTTATTCTATGTTACATAACTTGCCATATACAGTAAAAAACTGTAAAAAACTAAAAAACTGGTATAACATCACATTGGACCAAAATTACATTATAATTTATATATAACAAATTATGTAATTGGTAAAATATTGCATTATATGTAATTTTACTGTAAAATAATGACAAATGCTTGACATCACATATAGGATTATTTTTTATTTAAATTGTTATCAATTCAATTCATTATTGTTATCAACATTCATTAAGGTGTTTTGTTACATTTTATGCTATTTAGTTAATGTTTATTGCATTGTTTAATGCCACGTGTGTTAGCCTGTTGGTGTTTTCACTTTGTTGCTGTACACATGTATTGCCATGTTTATAGGCCACTTACAATGAACTCTGGTTCATCATGTGGCTTTGTACCACCTGTATTATCATGTTGGAAGGTACAACGCAGATTTTGGTAGTTTAAGTAGCTTGGTATATATAACATTATATCGCATGCTGAAATAGGGAGTTATAAGTTGTAAAACATACATAATACACACATCCAGTAATACCTAAAATATTGGCATCATGTTTTTTGTAATTTCTCTGCTGTTTATTTTTATGCAATTTATGCATACATTTTATGCAATTTAAAATGCACTATTCTCTTGGTTAAAATAAATACACTCTCACTTCTGATCAGGGGTAAAAGAGGCTGGTTAGTTAGAGCTGTCCAGTTAAACCTCTTGTTAGCGCGCCTAACTCTCATGCAGGTTGGCGTTGGTTTAAACCCCATTTGGAGCGGTGCAAGTAGAACTACTTGCATTGGTGCCGTGACCTGGATGAGAGTGAAGTTTAGGGGACTGAGTGTAATGGAGACCAGATAGCATCTAATGTTTGGGGCTACAGTCTTTAGTGTCCTTGTTAGGGTGCTTGTCTCCTGTGTTGGTTGATTTGAATCCCACTCAGAGCAGTGCAAGTAGGACCAGTTACATTGGTGCCGTGACCCGGATGAGAGTGAGATTTAGGGGGTGAGTGTAATGGAGTTTATATTACCTGTATATGCAGTTAGCATATACAGGTAATAATTGGGGCTAAAGTCTTTAGCATCCTTCCTTGGGTTCTTGTCTCCCGTGTCGGTTGATGCTGGTTCGAATCCCGCTCAGAGCGATGAAAGACTGGTTACATTGGTGCCGTGACCCCGATGAGAATAAGGTTTAGGGTATTCAGTGTAATGGAGGTCAGCTAGAGGCTGTCGTCTTTAACGTCCTTATTAGCGCGCCCACCTCCCATGCCAGTTGATGCTGGTTCGAATTCCGTTTGCAGCGTTGCAAGTAAGATGAGTTGCATTGGTACCGTGACCCGGATGGGAGTAAGGTTTAAGGGGGTGAGTGTAACGGAGGCCAGTTAGCATCTAACTTTAGGGGTTACAGTCTTTAACGTCCTTGTTAGGGTGCTTGCCTCCCGTGTCGGTTGATGTTGGATCAAATCCCGCTCAGGGCAGTGCAAGTAGGACCAGTTACGTTGGTGCCGTGACCCGGGTGGGAATTAGGTTTTAGGGGTTGAGTGTAACAGAGACCAGCTAGAAACTACAGTCTTTAACTTCCTCGTTAACATGCCCACCTCCCATGCTGGTTGATGCTGGTTTGAATCCCATTTTGAGCGGTACAAGTAGGACCAGTTACATGGGTGCCGTGACCCGGATCAGAGTAGGGTTTAGAGGGTGAGTGTAACGGAGGCCAGTTAGCATCTAATGTTAGGGGCTAAAATCTTTAAAGTCCTTGTTAGGGTGCTCGTCTCCCGTGTCAGTTGACACAGGTTCAAATTTCTCTAGGAGTGGCGCAAGTAAGACCAATTACAATGGTGCCGTGACCCGGATGAGAGTGAAGTATGGGGGGGGGAATGTAACGGAGGCCAGTTATATCTAACGTTTGAGGCTACAGTCTTTACCGTCCTTCTTAGGGTGCTTATCTACGTGTCGATTGATGCTGGTTTGAATCCCATTTGGAGCGGTGAGAGTAGGACGAGTTACATTGGTGCCGTGACCCGGATGAGAGTGAGGTTTAGGGGGTAAATGTAACAGAGGCCTGTTAGAGACTTTAATGTCCTTATTAGTGCATCCACCTCTCATGCTGGTGGATGTTGGTTCGCATACTGCTTGAAGTGGTGTGAATAGGACCAGTTACACAGGCACTAAATACAGTACCCATAAAAATGTATCAGCCAATGAAATGGCTTAAGGGTCCAAAGAGGGAATACGACCTTGCAGGGCCATCCTTACATCCACTACCTCTCACTGCATTGCGCAAGATAGGATCTTGAGCGTTCAGCAATGTAAGTTTAAATTTAGCTTGCAACATCATGTCATCTCTTTACTGTGCTTATTGGTCTAAAAAAGGTCTAAAACAAACATGGTAAAAACAGTGTCCAGTAAGATGTAGCTTTGGCTCTTATTCTGTATCAATGTGCGCATACACACACATCAGAGCGAGTTAACAGAGGTCAGAGCTGTGGAGGCTGCTGACGGGGCCGGGAGAGGAACCCCTCATTAGCACTGAATTAAACACAACCTACATCAGTTCAGTCTGGCAACACATGAAAGAGCACCCGTGAGAGACAGGGATCTGCACTCGTTGTCACACTTCATCCCTGACACACACACACACACGCACTGAAAACCACATCACTGCCACATACAAACAAAAACTGTATTTCGTTATGTGCAAATGACCTGTATGCAGAGAATCCCCAGATGACTTAATACATTGCTCTGAAGAATTACCACACAATTCATTCATTCTTTATTTAACCAGGTTTAAAAATAAAAAAATAAATAAAAATCATTAAGATTAAAATCTCTTTAACAAGAGTGACCTGGCCAAGAAAGCAGCTGCAAGAACATAGACACAGAAAAACACAATCAAGGATCACAACAGCAATTTACCAAAGTATAAAACACATAATCTGTTAAAAGTAACTTAAACTCGTTTAGTGATGAAAGCATAGTCGGCTTTAAGATGTTTTGTAAATTATTCCAAGCAGAAGAAGCATTATATTTAAAGCCTTTGTTTCCTAGCACTGTTCAAACCCAAGGAACTTTAAGATATATTAAATCATTAGAACGAAGATTGTATAGCAAGCGTTTTTATTAGAAACGCAGAGAGACAAATAAGAGTTATGGAAAGATGGAATTAGACCACAAATAAACTTATAAATAAAACAATACCAATTAAAACTTCCAGTATACAAAGAGGGCAGCTCATCTTTAAAGTGCAATGATGTGCTTGATAACTATAACAAGTAATGAAACGTAAAGCGCTATGATAAATGGTGTAATGTTTTTTTTTAAATAATGTACTGGGGCATTGCATTCATATAAATTCAATGCATCAATTCAATGCATGCTGTTTAACCTTCCATTTCCAGTGTAACGGAATGACAGAAAGTCATAATGATCATGATTAATATTTCTTACTTGACTTTGTATTCAATCTGACCAATCAAGGGAAGACATTTTTGCACAGAAGATACAAAATCAGTATTTCCAAAAAGACGGACGCTATTTACTTAGGTCATGTGACAAACGTAGTGAAGTCCACCATTAACTGAACCCTTAACGAAACCTTCACTGAGGGGAGGGGAGATTGTAAGAAAATGATATGTACGATTTCATTAATTTCACCTGAAATTCGCCAACGAGAGTATGTTGTATGTGGTATAAACACACTGTGTGCTATTCTGTAAATGGGAATATATAGTATTTCTGAGCATAACCCGGGTCTGCCACACCAGGAGGATGAGAGTCATGTACTGTACCTGATTTGCACAAAGAACTTCAAAGCAAAATAAATACATTTTGTGTCAGGCTTCGGCGTCTCCTCTGGTCTCTTACACCCGCAAACCACACAACAACAGAGAACAAGGAAATAAATATGCAAGCATGAACATAAATGCTTGATTTTTTTTTCACATTCCCATACATACTTTGCACAACATCAAAACAAATTATTATTATTATGGGAGTTAACTATGAACATATTTATGCATTTAGTCACTTTATGAGTTGGCCAAAAGCACTTGGCTTGTAACTGCCATAAAACATGATTTGATTGATGGCTGCAGGTGATATTAGGAGGCGGGACATTTTCATGATTGTACAAAAATCCATGTAGTGCCAGATGAGTCATCACTATTTTTGTTTTTGTGGAAGAAAGAACTGAACATTTTAAATGTGTATATCTTACTAAAAACACATTGTTGTCATTTAGGAGTACCAAGCGGCAACCTTCCCGTCTCTCTCTTCAATCCGACACAGAAGTGACTTAACCTGCAGTTCATCGACTGGCCACTAGAGACCGGCTGCAGAAGAGAGTCAATCCCATAAACCCTCATGTTGAAATTCCACACTTCGAAGCAGAAAAAAATGTGTTTACAGCCTGGTGCAAAAAGTGGTTTTGATCTATATACCTAATTTTGCCCTTCATGACGACTGTGAGGGGGTGATTTTTCTTTATAACTCATCCGTTTAAATTATATTAAGCCTTAAAGTTCTGCATAATTAAGGGCGTGGCCACTTGAGTGACAGGTGGAGTGCCGCTGATGTCACTACTAGTGTTTAGGCTTGTTCGACTTGAACCAGCGTTGCACAGACCGATCGGTTGATGACATCAAAGTACCGCGAGAGCGATTAGAGAGCAGACGGCTCCTTATGCTTTTGAATCGCTCTCGCGGTACTTTGATGTCATCAACCGATCGGTCTGTGCAGCGCCAGTTCAAGTCGAACAAGCCTTTTGTCTGCTGTCTGTTAGCGTCACGTCACCTCAGCTAATCTGCCTGTTTCCAATTTTAGTTTATCCGGAGTGACGCGCGGCCAAGATGGCGACGGCCGGCTCCGCCCACTTTTCAGAAACCTACGGGTGTCGTCATAGACACTACACCCATATTTTTTTAGTCTATTAGGAGTACACTACTTTCTTTATTATTATTTCATTGATTCATCTAGAAGACACTTTTATCAAAAGAAATGTAAAAATTAATAACATTTTAAGGGATTTGTCACAGAATAAACCATGTTTGTACACAACGCCAGAAAACTAGATTAGGAAACAAGCTAGAACAAGTGACAGAAAAGAAGATAATTTTTGTTGCAAATAGATTCTAACAGACATGAACAAAAAATAACAGCTCAAATTTTGATTTCACGGGGTCTTTAGCTCACATTGTTTGTTTGTGTGCCATAGGTATAATCTTACGGGAAGATCTTCTGATTCAAGATAACAGGCACGTAAATTAAAAATGATAATTATGTGCACGGATAAATAATTAACAAAAGGCTATATACTGCAATATTGCATTAAAAAAAAATTTGACAATTGTGAATCACACTTTGATTTCAAACCACATGTTCGCACTGCAGGAGCAATTAGATTTTTTTTTGTAAATACTATTTTTTTAAACCGACTTTTAAAAATGTGGCCAGATTTAATTTTTCTGTTCAGATCCAGTTGCAGACTTGCATATGTTTCACTTTTATGTTTTTCATTAGGCAGAATCCAAATCTGAGCACGTTTGTCACAGAAAGCGAAAAAGAGCAGCGTCTGGTGAAAATGTGAGCAAATACATATATTTATATTTATATACAAATTTAATATATTTATATATTTAATCAGATTTTTAAATCATGTTTAGATTTCATGTGTTTGCTTTAAGTACAAACCACAAAAAACTGCAACAGATTTGATTTGGACAGGCTAGAAAAAAATCATATTGTGTTTTTGTGCTGCCTCTCTGTATTGACATTAATGCAATGTTGGAATAAATCCTAGTATATTCTTGTTAGGAGTAAAACCCAGCGGTTCACACAGCAGTGGATACGTGGGATCCACTTTAACACACTACTGCCACTTCACACCATCGCATTATTTATTCTCTATGAGCACGTCTCTGGAAATGACGCAGGTGTGTATTCTTGCCAGTGTGTGTGTAAAAGAGACAAACCAGACATTCATAATTTAAGAGCAATGTCTGTTGAGTGAGTGACTACCTGAGGGGAAATGAAACATTGGATTTGTTGAATAAAATATAAGTTGCAGGAACCCTCGTGTGGGTTCTGTGTGTGTGTAGGTGTGTGTGTGTGTGTGTGTGTGTGTGTGTGTGTGTGTGTGTGTGTGTGCAGGTAATGATGTCAGTAGAGACCGAATATGTAACGATCATGCAAATGCACATGGTTATTTAAAACATACACAAAGTACAAGTCCAAACACTACAACTCTTCCAACCGCTAGACGATTAGATTTCAACTCTACATTAAAAGCTGGTTTTGCTGAGTGTGGTTTAATGTAAATGATATTGTAGTTGTATGATCAACAACAGTTGGAGGGAGTGCCGAAGACTCATGGATGATCGATTACGCGTGCAGAATACGAGAGCGTGCTGGTTTGAGGTTTTGAATACAATAAAAAGGTATTATATTTTGGGCAGTGTGTGAGATATTGGAAACTGTCCCTACAGGCTAGTTTTCACACGCCTGCAACTAAAGCTGGAGCTGACTTGTATTGTTCAGGCAAACGATCCACCTTGGGCAGAGAGGTGTGTGTGTGTGTGTGTGTGTGCGCGCACCTGCCAGACTGCATCAAGACACACACACACATGCACACATGCATGTATACACATAATAAGAAAGCCACACACACACACACACACACACACACACTAATGAGGCCCTGCGAGGCCCTGCCGGTCTGTCTGTCAGTCTGACACACGCCTGACAACAACATTGAGCTTCTTCTGTCTCTTCCACTCGCTTTAATTCAGCAAAACTACTGACAGGATTATAGAGACACTCAAATTAATTCAATTAATAATGTGCTCTGTCACTCTCTCCCTCCCTGGGAGGACAATAATAAACTCTGATTTGTGAAGGAAGAATGTATGAGAGACGTGGAAACGTGCTTGAGAGGATCGAACACTGCAGAATATAGAGAGTACATGCAAAACAAAGATAATTGCTAATATTATAGCCTAATGTATATAATAGCAAAATTAACAGGGAGGAGAAAATGTTCCCCATATCTTTTGTTGTTGAAGTGAAAGGCTTGAAAATACAATATCTTGTTATTTTGTTATCTTGTTACATTATGTGTGCAAGATTTTAAATATCTAGTTTTAAACGTATGTGCCAAGATTTTAGAAATGTAGCTATACGCTTTGTAGCAAGTCCTTTTGTGGTGAAAATCTAGCTTTTAATGTTGTTTATGTGTCTATGTGCTGTTTTTAATATGCTTTAAGACAAACCATGTGTAAATTCATAAGTCGACAGCATTGCTGAGTATTTTCTCCTTAAAACTGCAGTGAACCAAAGACAGTCTCAAAAACACTTTTTTTTTTTTTTTTTTTTTTTTTTTTTTATTAGACATAACATACAAACAATAACATGACATCCAAAAAGACAACAATCCAAGAATTTCCAAAGTTAGTTTAACATAAGTAAGAAACTAAACTAAAATGTAAAGAAAAAATGAAAAGAAATATATAAAAATAAAATTTAAATAAAGGGGCTAGGTTTAACTATTTGTATAATATAATAGCTACGAGAAAGTTACAAACCAGTAATCAGTATTGAAGAAAAAGAGAAACATCATATAAATCTTCACTGTTCAATTATCTTCAATTCTTTGGCAAATACAATTGTATCAGTGCATTTCTTATTATCTATACATTTAAGAGACTCAATATACAACATAAAATCAGTCAAAGAAACCTTCAAACAAGGCTTAGAATTATTGAATTTACTCTTATGAATGTGAAATTTACCTAATAAAATCATAAGATTAATCATAAAATTTACAGACCTAGTTTTTGACTCAAAATATATGATAACATCTTTGGGTGTTAATACAAAATTATGACCTGATTTCCGTTGAAAATATATAGTTAAATTTTCCCAAAAATTTTTAGAATGATGACATTCAAAAAAAAGATGTAGAGTTTTTTCTGGCTGATTCAGACAAAATGAACAATTCTCATCAATCTCCATAAATTTCGATAAAGTGTAATTACAGTCTCAAAAACACGGTTTGAAATCGCTGGTGTTTCTGACGTCACAAACGACCTTGTAACCAATCAGATCAACGTGTGATCGTCAACGAGTGGATCTCTGAACTGAGTGAGTGAGTGGAGGCGGGGCTCATTTGCATATTCATAGAACCACGAATACTAAATGAGCCGAGGGTGTCGAGTTACATTCAAGGGACTTTAAATTACTTTGTTTGTTTTTGATGAATTTATATACCATTTCAAGTTAATGACTCTAAAGATTTCATATTTTCTTTACACTGAATATATTTGTGTACACATAATCATTATTAATTTTTTTTTTACATATAATTATCAAGAAAAAATGATTTTTTAAAACATTTTCTGACAAAAGTCTTTACATGAATATATTAACAGATTCACAATGGAGTGCAGGATCTGTTGGAGAGCTGAAGTCTATTTTCCAATCGATAACAATCCCAACAGAAATGCAATAAACAAACATTTAGCCAAACTACCTAACGTTTTCTTATTTCTTCATCATTATGCACCCCGAAAATGACAATATACTATATACTGTGAATCATAGACATTGCGTATTAAAGTCATTATTCAGTACACTGTAAAAGTGACATGATCAATAAGTCATTGCAACTTATGTTCTTACATTAAACTCATTATACTTTAAGTAATTTAATTAAAGTTATACGAGATTCAACTTGATTTTTTAAGACAGTTTATTATAATTTAAGTTGAAATAACTTGTGAAACCAAATTGATTATACTTAAAAATTTAAGGCAGCAACTGAACTGAATTTTTTAAGATGAAATTATTATTATTTAAAAGTTTGGGGTCGAGAAGACTTTTTTATGTTTTTGAATGTTTATGTTGTGTTTTTTATGTGTTGCTCACCAAGGCTACATTTATTTGATCAAAAATACATTAAAATGGTGAAATATTATTACAATAAGTGTTTTCTTGTAATATATTTTCAAATCCTTTATTCCTGTATATTATTTTTGATCAATGTTGAAAATAAAGTTGTTCTCATTAATATTTTTGTTGAAACTATGATGTTTTTTTCAGGATTCTTTTATCAACGGAAAGTTCTAAAACAGTTATTTGAAATAGAATCTTTTGCAACATTATAAACACTTTTGATCAATGTAATGCATTTTTGCTGAATGTAAGTTTATATTGTGAATAGATAATGGACCAATAATAAAAAGCATCATGCCATTGATCTGGGCACTTTAAAAGACGTTAATTTTGCTTTGTTAAATCCACTAGCAGAAGAGCAAAACCACCGACTCATGAATCAAACATGAATCACTCAGAGGCCTTTTATTTCCTCAGTGTCAAAAGTCACTTTGGAAGTCTTCAGTCGTGGACACACACACACACACACACACACACACACACACACACACACACACACACACACACACACACACACACACACACACACACACACACACACACACACACACACACACACTGAGTCCTAGGATCTGCTAAAGGAGCACTTCAGTCCAGCAACGAATGACCCGTACAGAGTAATCACCTCAACAAACACCTCATCAGCAGAGAGAGAGAGAGAGTAAAGTAAGTAGTAAAGCGACAAACACTGGAAGGTGCAAATACAACAAGAACACAATGAAACACACCACCAGTGGCACGTGTGTGTGTGTGAAGTATTTGTGTGAGTGAGTGTGTGTGTGTGTGTGTGTGTGTGTGTGTGTGTGTGTGTGTGTGTGTGTGTGTGTGTGTATATGAGTGAGTGAGTGAGTGTGTGTGTGTGTGTGTGTGTGTGTGTGTGTGTGTGTGTGAGAGAGAGAGTGAGTGAGTGAGTGAGTGAGTGTGTGTGTGTGTGTGTGTGTATGCGTGCGTGTAAGTGAGTGAATGTGTGTATGTGTGTGTGCGTGTAAGTGAGTGTGTGTGTGTGTGTGTGTGTGTGTGTGTGTGTGTGTGTGTGTGTGTGTGTGTGTGTGTGTGTGTGTGTGCGCGCGCTCGCCCTCAGACGCTCATCTACAGCAGTGAGTCGTTGCATTCCTCGCGAAGGCGGATTCTTATACCAGTTTATTCTCCATTTCCAGCTTGTTAAACCACACGAGAGAGTTCCTTCCCATCATCATCATCATCATCATTCTTAAGCAGATTTACTTCCATATGAGCAGCTCAGAGGAGCCTGTAACTGAGAGTGAGCTGCACTTGTGACATATCATCTTTGTTTTTGTATCGTGGATCTGTACAATGAGTCACAGGTGTGCTTGCGCAATAGAGTAACTTCTTTAATTATCTGGATTCACTTTATCATCGCCTCTCTCTCTATTTTCTTGTGTGTTCAACACGCTTATGGCCAGCACATCGAAATGAGTGATTATACAAAACAAGTGTTCTAGTGCTGTAGCGGCGCGTCGATAACGTCGACGCCATATTTTTGCGTCGACGCTTCTTTATTTATTTATTTTCTGCACCGTTTCCGGGTGTACAGCTCGCCACCACACGTGGGAGACCGAAACATTGCAGAATGGAGGGCGAAGACAACTAGAAGTGAATGTGCTTTCCATTAAATAAATCACACACAGTAAACAAACCCTTAACAAAAAACAAAAAACGTTGCAATTTAGACGCGCAAACTGGGTGCCGGTGCGGTGAAACATACATGCTCGGGCAGATTCGGCTTGAAGTCGTTCATCCTCGGTTGCGGCGCCGCGCGTGCTGTTACAAAAGAAGCCGTGCACACAGCCAAGCGAAATGGGGTCTTGCGCACCGAACGCGTCATTTTTGCCGCGCGCACCTTCGTGCTCGTGCGGACGCGTCGAGTTTAAACAAGGCTTTACTCCGTGTCAGCGCGCGCTCGGATCGGTAAAGGGTTACAGATCTCTCCCGAATCATCTTCAGCAGTAGCAACCTCCGATCACACCACTAACTCCGCCTCCGTTTCCCTCCGATCACACCACTAACTCCGCCTCCGTTTCCCTCCGATCACACCACTAACTCCGCCTCCGTTTCCCTCCGATCACACCACTAACTCCGCCTCCGTTTCCCTCCGATCACACCACTAACTCCGCCTCCGTTTCCCTCCGATCACACCACTAACTCCGCCTCCGTTTCCCTCCGATCACACCACTAACTCCGCCTCCATTTCCCTCCGATCACACCACTAACTCCGCCTCCGTTTCCCTCCGATCACACCACTAACTCCGCCTCCGTTTCCCTCCGATCACACCACTAACTCCGCCTCCGTTTCCCTCCTATCACACCACTAACTCCGCCTCCGTTTCCCTCCGATCACACCACTAACTCCGCCTCCGTTTCCCTCCGATCACACCACTAACTCCGCCTCCGTTTCCCTCCGATCACACCACTAACTCCGCCTCCGTTTCCCTCCGATCACACCACTAACTCCGCCTCCGTTTCCCTCCGATCACACCACTAACT
>NW_027508805.1:512500-532500 GCF_051911475.1 Siphateles boraxobius | reverse complement strand
TGTTTAACTGTTTTTTAAAAACAATCCTGCTGTTATTGAATATGTCTGAATTTATAAGCCGTGCTGAATTTCGGAAGAACAGTGCTCGTGCTCTTGTAATATTGCTTAAATAATCCCAAGCTTGGTGTCATTGAACTATTTCAAGAATCAAGCTCTGAACAAACTGTTCCTTTAAACCTCTCTGAGTGAGTGTGTGTGTGTGTGTGTGTGTGTGTGTGTGTGTGTGTGTGTACTGAATGGAGTGTCGTTTTTCAGCGCTTAACTCCTCCTCTGCATTCTGCTCGTCCAGCAGCACACACACTCACACACACTCACTCTCACGCGCTGCTGCGTGCTTGCGCATACCCCATCAGCAGCTCAACGTACAGGACAACGGAACCTCTTCGCGTCCAAACACAGCGTTTTCAGAGACCGTTGATCAAACATTACGGTGGAAATTCAAAACGTGGAAGAAACGAGCTGATTTAAGGAGGAATCTGTGTTTTACGCGATTAAAACACGTCTTTCTTTGGGATAAGAGACTACGGAGGCGCCGCGACCGTTGCAACTTTTGTTCACGCGCATTTAACTGACGGTTGCGTTTTTTTTATTTTTAAGAAAAAGTCGCTCAACTTTTGGCGCTCGATTCATTCGGTCTATGTGGAATGTAGATTCGGGTAAAATACAGTTTTATTTGTGTGTGGTAAGTTTTGTCGGGACGACAAGCAGCAGAGGACACAGCGCTTCACTGGAGTTTGTAGCAGGGATACCGATGAAACTGTCGAGCTTTGTGTGATCGCACGTAATCATGGACAAATTGGATTTAAATTCATGTGTCAAGGATTATTTCTGAAATATCTCGTGTGTTTTTACCGCACTGACACGTTCTCGTGCACTTCAGAGTCAACACAAACTCTAGATTTTGTAACCGTTGCAAGACGCTCGTAAACATGCCACAACTTAACGGAGGTGGAGGGGATGAGTTGGGGGCGAACGATGAAATGATCTCATTTAAAGACGAGGGAGAACAAGATGACAAAATCTCCGAAAACGTTTCTGCCGAAAGAGATCTGGACGATGTCAAGTCCTCTCTAGTGAACGAGTCGGAAAATAACAGCAGTTCATCTGATTCTGAGGTAAGTCAGACACAACCGCATGTTGACAGAGACATGGATGTGGTATTTGCCGACGGAAAAATAACTTTTCTGCTTTGTTTTTCTCCGTTCCTCGTCTGTCCTTCAGCAAACCGAGAGGAGACCTCAGCCAAGACCTGATCATGAAAGTTATGAGAAAGCCCGAGAGTATTTCGCCGAAGGTAAGAGCTCTCTGTTGCTGCTATGGCAGTCCGATTTAACAATTATTCTTTGAGTTTTCGTTACTAGTAGGCCTACTTTTAAATTACTTGGTAGTTAATCTAACTCTGACAGGTATCTTTAAAAAAAAAAAAAGTATAGTAACTATTCAGATAGTTTCAATATTTCTACTAACTATTTTTTAGCGTGCATGCCAATTCCTACATCATTTTGAAATCTGTTGTTTTTTTGTAAAAGTGTTATAATTTAGACTAAAGAGAGCCATTTGAAATAAATATTATATATTACAAGTAAAAAACAACAAACCAATGAGAGAACGAGTGTTGCTACTTTCACTCTGTATGTAAATGTAGTCTAAATCAGATTTTATTTTGCTCTTATGAGACTGTTTTTGTCATGACAGTGTGAACCGCACAAGCCACATGGAATCTGATCTTTTCGGTTCTGATTAGCCACTTCCATATGTGGTACTAAATCAGATACAGGTCAGATGTTTTGCAATGTGACCTCAGTCTCTGAACAGTCAAATCAGAATTTAAGCGTCTTTTAAGTCACAATTCTGCGCTCATGTGAGTCACTTAAAAGTTTTTACATACCCAAATTTATCAAGACAGTTAGAAAGTTAGTCAGTGGAAGGACATTAACATGTCAGGGCTCATAAGTATTATAGTGACAGCTCTGTTTTCAAGCAAAACATAAATGTTTAAAAATTCTGATCTCTTTTTTCGCAGCCTCCTCTTTGTTTTTAATATTGCCTGTGCATAAATACGCTGGCTCCCACGGCAGATCACGCAATAAATAAACGCGTAATCACTTACTTTAATGCCCTCCGTGTTTACTTCCTTATCATATATATCTTTTTATCGTTCTTCTGTGCATACAGAGAAGTTCAGGACCATGATCTGAAATATCAGGAATCTGATATTTGCCACATTTAAAACAACAATGTGAACAGATATAAAGAAAGAAAAAGAGTAGGGATGGGAATAGAAATTAGATACTAATGTGTATTTTTATGACAGTCAGTGTAAATCTGGAATAGGTGCCGTTAGTCATAAGTACTACTGTCTAATGAACAATTTCTTGTAGAAACCATTACAATACATTGTAGATGGAAGTGAATATCTGAAAAACGGGTATACGTAGAATTCAAGGGTAAAACGGTGAAGTCTGTTACCAGTAGCAATGCTACTTGTCACTAATGAGTATTAGTGTTTAATGAAAAGTTACTAGTGATATTAAAAAATATACTAGTTAATATTGTATTAGTTAAAAAAATAAGTACTATTAGGATCAATAATGGGAATAAATGTTAAAACAGCTTGCCATACTTGTTCTTTACTTAAATGTTTGTCCACACATGGATTAATCATTCCTAATCATTCCTCTCTCCACGGTAAAGCTTTCAGAAGACAGCAAGATGCAGGATTTTTTAAGAGCCCACATTATCCAGGCTACCCATTTCTAATGATCCCAGATCTTTCCAGTCCTTACCTGTCCAACGGCGCCCTGTCTCCGAGCGCGAGAACGGTGAGTGCCATTAAACACACTATCTGTCTCTGTGCATCTCTGAAGTTCAAGAGCCAGTGAGAAATGTCATGTGAGAGTTTATAATGGCCCTCGTATGGACAGAAACCAACATTTGTCCTTATTAAGGATCCCTAGTCAACCACTATTTTAAATATTGTATGGCTGTCTCCTTCACCGTCTACACTTTCGACCATTTTCCACTGCCACCTAGTTGAGAGCATAAAAAAATCTGCCCCTTTAATGGAAATTGAGTTTTAGCCCTCAAACTTTAATAGTTCTACAGTCAATGTAGACTATATTTTTGTAATTTCATGTTATTTAAGGAATATGCATGTGGAAGTAAATTGCTGAGACTTGATGTCATTTTAGCATTAGTTCAAGTTTGAGGCTATTCAACTGTTTAATTGGTTTTAATTGTGTACTCTTAGCTGTTTGACAGATTTACATTCATTTATTTATAGTCCTAGAGATCATGTGGAGTTATCGCCAGCGTTTACTGGATCAGATTTGCCAAAATCTTGTGTCTAAAGTGTTTTAGCCTCACATTTCGCTAAGGATTCCTCATGTTTGCTGTAAAATGGTTGGCTAATTGATCTAATACCCAGTGAATCTAATTTAGTGCTGTCTGCCACTGGGCTGTAATTAAGCATTTTCAGACTGCTTGTTTAGCTTTCTTCAAAATAAGATTAGACTGGCCGAGAGAAGAGATCTGTCACACTGAAACTCTATCTGGGTGTTCGCTCTTCGCTATATAGTTTGCCTATAGATGTGTTTTGAGTTTTGTGTTCACGTCTGGGAAAGGTTGACTGCCCTTTTAGCCCCAGCATTGGGTCTTTTCAACCCAATTTGCAAAGAACTCAGCAGGCATTCATGTATGGCTTTGCTGTGGCGTTATGCGTCAGCGCTCTGCAGAAAAAGAGAATGAACGGTTGGTTCTTTGCACAGAAAAAAAGGAGAACGGGAGTGGGGTTTTTTTGTGGCTAAACCGTAAGCCATCTAACCCTAACCCCAAATCAACACGTTTTACAGCCATTGTTTATTCCGAAGCTCAAATCCTCCTGCTTTACTCTGAATCGCAATGTGATTTGATTGGATCCGGCCAAGCGTTTGAGCGACCCCCCCCCCCCTTCCTCCAGACACTCGCACAAGTTTTACTTGGCCTCTCCGTTTCTTTTCACTCGTCCGTACAAGCTCTCCCTCCTTCCCAATCCCTTCCATTCAATTCCTGAGGAGTTAGTCTTACATTGTGATTCTGAGTGAATGCTGATGGCTTCATTGGGATCACCATTGGCCCTCATTAGCCTAATGGCTGCTCCTTACAGACTAGATGCATAGTAGTAGTGGTGCCCATGTCTCTTTTGTTCCTCAGCCTATAGTGTGTTGTTGTGGAAAGAGCCTATTTCTTAAATTATCATGGTTCATCCCACCCATAACATCGCCTCGGGCTGTACCTGCAACTCGCAAACTTGTGCAAGATTTCCGTTATGATTCGTATACCATGGCCAAGTATTCGCAGAATCATATTTTACTAAAATGTTGGGGAATTACGTCAATGTCAGAGCACAGAAGCCCTCTGTTACCACTAATATAATGCGCATTAAAGTGCCAGAGGCTAATATGAGTTTACTAGCGAACATTCAGATGATGTCATTGAGGATAAGGATTATAACTTATTTTAATTCGTTTAGCTGATGGGAGATGGTCAAAAGATTTCCCACAGTAAAATGGCACCGTAACCGAATGCATCCGGGATGTACATGCGAGACAAATATCTAATCTTTTCCCTCATGTTTTGAAAAAGAGGCATTTAAAACGTATTATTCCTCACAGTATCCGAATCGCTGCAAGTTCGTAACCTCCAGAACCCGAGCATATTGGTGCTCGTATTTTTATCTGAAAGTTCCTGAAAACAGATCATCCCGGAGTAAGAGATATCCCCGGCTCTCGTGCTTTAAGCCTATCGGATCTATCCCAGTGTGGACCAAGTGAAATGAGAGGTCATTGAGGCAGATGGGCTTAGCCTGTCAATCGCCACCTGTAGAGCGAGCTGCGCGTCAGACAATGAGTAGTTGGCATACTTCAGATATTTACACACTAATCTTAAGCTCTCGCTCAGACACAGCTGTCAAAATCACATAAGGAAGTTTCCAAACAAAGCTGAGAAGCCGTCAGAATCTGGACGATCTTCTGTGGTTACGCTCCAACTTTTACACAAATGCACAAACGTAGAGTATGTTTGCCAGGAATAAGCATAAGTCTTTTGCATTCAGAATTTGAGTAATTTGACAATGTCATCCAGGTGTTCAATAGGTTCAACTTTTTTTCTTTCTTTTTTTTTTTTACACTAGGCTGAATGTTTTGTAAAGTGGAGAATTTGGGGAACTGAACTGAATATAAAAGAGAATGTTCTTTGTGTGGATGAAAGCCATTAAACTTTCACCATGGGATGAAAGATTGAGTCCGTTTCAAAAGAAAAGTTTTTTCCGCAATTGAAAATTTTCTTCTCAAATTATTTTACTGAAAAATGTCAGGAATATTTTGGTCTCTTGCCTTTATATGATGCACTACATTTGTAACAGTGCAAATGCATTAAAATTGATGTCTGATTCTGTGAGGTTTCTGTACATTTATATTTATTTACACTTTCCTAACCAAACAACTGTTTTGGTTACTACTATAGACAGAAATCACGTTACAGGTATCTGAGATTGCACAACACTCAAAGCAGGCCTTGAATGCCAAAGTGAAGCCTAAAGCACTCGCAAATAGAGTATACATCTAATCATGTCACTTCTAAACTAATATGTACATTTCTTGTGCTGTTGCTCTGAAACCCCCGAGGTGGAATTGAGAAGCTCCTCTGAATTCACAGACTTCATGGAATATTTATTCTAGTTTTCTTCTGTTGTGTATAAAAAAGGGAAGTAAAAAAAATTGCCAAAGGGAATTTGGAGTTTTGAATACCTGTGGTTTTAGTTAAGGAATACAAACAAAACCCGTCTTTAATCCTTTACAAATTTTTTTAACATTCTTCAACGTACAGAAACGCTTAACATGCTGTTCCCCATTGTGATTAATGAGGTTATTGTTGTTGAGTGACAGGTTACATCATATTTATTGTATGATGTGCTTTGCTATAGGAACTGTTATAATGACAAAATAGTCATTTAGATGGATTCAAAATATTAAAATGACATTAAAAAAAAAATTTTTTTTAAAAAAAAATTATTATTTTTTCATTCACAGTGTGCTCCTCCCATCTGTTTTTTGAACGCAAGAATGTGTTTTATGTAAACATGGCAACACTGCAACTGGACGATTTTTGAAAATGTGTTATTTTGCTAGTCTGAAATATCAGTCTGAATCTGTTGGTGAAAAGTGTGTTCAGACCTACACTTTAATTCAAATCACTAACCTTGAATGCAATTGTGAACGCTGAAGACCTTCAACACATCAATTAAATAAATTGCTAAAAAGAAAAAATTGCCACCCCCACCAAAACCTGAACTTGAAGTGTTTTGTGGCCTTACAGTCAGATCTGCACAAGATTAGCCAAAGCCGTTGAGTTCAGTTCACACCTCATGCTTGTTGTTTGATTTTTTATTCTTCTTCACATTTCTATTCAGCTAGCAGCGAGGACAGCCGTCCAGATAACTTTAAAAAGCGTTGTGTAGAACCGAGTTTGGAGAAAAAGATCTGAATAGAAGACATTAATAAGTGGAAGATGGAAAGAAACAGTGGTATGAAGTGACAGAAGGGAAAGATGTGGGGAAATGCAGGCGTGCAGATTTCCCATAATTGATTTAGGGCCTGCTCAAAACTGACATTCCTCAATAATCCAGTGGGACTGTTTTTAAGGATTGAGTGTGTCGGCCAACCAGCTCTACTCTTCTCAAAGCTTGTCACTGAGATGAATGCTCAAGCTTTGCCTGAGGAATCGTCTGCTTGGGTCTTGTGTTGGAAACCGAGAGAACTCGATATATATTGAGTATTCAGAGTATATTTACAATGCATTTGTTGGTGAAATAAAATGCAGCCACATTTTGAATACTTTCATTTGGTGTGGCATTGGAAAGATTTTAAAATCCCTCCTTGTTTTGTGATTTGCATTGCAGGCATATAAAACATATTGAAGTTCGGTGCTCACTTGGGCGAAATGAGTTCGAGTAAAAAAAGTTACATGTTGTCAAAGATAATCTCATAACGGTCGTTGTCCTGTATTACAACCTCTTCCCTTCCAAGCCGCAGCAATGCCTCTATTCATTTCAATGACAGGTTTTGAAATGTAGTATTGTAATCGTACTGAATGCATTCAATCCTAAATATTTTTCAAGGGCCTGTGGCGGTTTCTAACATTGTATTTTAATGCACATTTACACAATGAAATGATTTTCTGTGCAAGTCTTCACTCTCCTGAAAAAGCCATTGAAGCACATGGTCGTAATCGGTTTTCAGACTCTTTTTTCATTTAATTTCGGTCTCTACCTCCCAGTGCAAAAGCTTTCAGCACAATCCCGTGTTGTTTTAACACAGTCAGGTTTTGGGCCCGAGCGTCTACAGAACGAGGAACCGAGCGACTCGCCAAACCTTGTAAACTGTGGCTTTTGTGTTGCGCCGCCCACACTGGCAAACAAACACACCTCAGTGGAAACGCATTTTAAACTGTTTAGTCTTGTCTTTTGGGGAAGAATAGCACAGGGCAAACTCGCACACAAACACACGGTTTTGTAATACCTGAGCATATCATCATAGCTCACGCCACATTTTACGGCATTCCAGGTTTCCCCTGGGAATTTTTACACATTCAGGTTTTCTCACTCTTAGCACTTAAAATCTTCGAGACACAGTTGAGTCAATGGTGCTATTGTGTGTGTGTGTGTTTATTTTTTAAATATCCTGTCCTTGTGTGAGTAAACTGTTAGTGTGTATTAGTGGCCCTACCTGTTTGGTTCCAAAAAGGAAAAGTTGTCGTCATTTACGCACCCTCATGTCGCCCATATGATTTTCTTTTTTCCACCAAACACAAAAAGCAAAATGTTCTCTCTGCTCTTCTCTAAACAATCAACTTGAATGCAGAATTTTTTTTTTTTGCTTCCAAATTTAAAAAAATTACAAAAACACCAACAATAGTCAGTTGGCTTAAAATAGTCCATGACACACCTGCCATATTCCATGATACTTTTATGCAGTTTTTTTTGTCATTTTCTGTACAGCCCCTGGCCACTTTCACTGTATGGAAAAGAGCAGCGTAAATATTCTTCTAAATGTCTGCTTTTTTATTCCATGAAATAAAGCTTAGACTCATTTGGACTGAGGAAGATTCTGTCATCATCATTTACTCACCATAATTTCTTGTTGAACTGTCCCTTCATGTCTTCAGTCTGTGTAACTAACTTTAACAGACTGATCATTATGATTATACACTAACTGTGTGTGTTTGCTCACCAGTGAGCTAGAGAGAGACAGATCTGTTGATGGCGACCTTAATGTTAGTTGCTCACAACTGTGTAAACAGTCTCGACTGACTTCTACATGTTTTTTTCAGCCTTAAAAACAAGCAAATGTCATTTGGCAAACATTTGACTTTTGTCTAAAGGTAGGCTACATGTGTTGGATTGAGCATTTTTGTTAATGCTTTTCATTTTTCCGTTGATAATAAATAAATTGCTGCAGGGAACCAAAATTCAGTGTAATATCTCATGCTGTCTTAAGGCCCCTAATTTTCACATCCTATAGGCCTATATATATTTTTTTTATTCACTGGAACTTTATGGACCCTTTGGAAAATCCTCCAAATTATGCCCTTTTACAAAGTTTGTTTTTGAGGTCTTCTAGAACATGTTTTCATGCTCTGTTTAGTTTCCGTCTCTATGAAGCCCCTCCTTCCGAAAAGCATGGTGTGATCTGATTGGTCGGCTAGACTAGTCCTTTATTTTGCACTTACCTTGGGTGGAAATTATTTAAAAGAGGAATATTGTGATGTGTTCGTTCCCGGAAGAAAACTCAAGACTACTCAAGTTTCAGGGAGTTCAGAAACACTGATATAGAGAATAACTCCCGCTGGAGGGACTTTTCAGAGCTTTTTCATGCTCAAAACAACAACATTACACACTAAAGAAAGATGAACATGGAGAATAGCATAGTAGTCATGTTTTTGGAAAATGGTAGCTGGTTTTAGCCGGTGATTAGTTGGCAAGTAAATTAAACTTTTTGGTTGAACCATGCTTTGGTTTCACGAATAACAAGGCACAATGAACAGGTTGTATTTCTGTCCTTCACAGAAGCGCTGCGCTGGAGTGCTGAGATCCTTTGAAAAGACATTGAACACAAACAGTGGTGGTGGAGAAACTTTTTCTCGTTGACCTCTCGCATTTGTCTCATATTATGTTAGATGGTTGGGGAGTCGAGATGTTGAAGGTTCTTGTCCAAACATAAGCTCTCTATAAACCCATCAACCATTCAACTCGTGTCCTAGAAAAACTATGAGTGCATTGCGCAAACTCTATACTCTTTGAATTGTGTGAAACACTGCCAGCCTTGGCCTTCCCTCCTCCTTGCTTTCTCTTAGGAGAACGGGAGTTGGCGTCAACCCCTTCTGCCACCCTTAGCTTGCCCATCATCCCTCCCTCTGTTCAGTCCCTGCCATTACATATTCTGTTTATAGCCTTCACTGGCTTTTCAAGAGCAAGGCCCTTCAGGAGAGATTCGACCCCCCGTGAGGACTGGCGAACCAAGCAGCCCTCCACACACACACACACACACACACACACACACACACACACACACACACACACACGCACACGCACACACACTCTCGCTACGTTCAGTGACATCAATTAAAGGCCTTTGAAGCTGCTTGGGATGAGCGTGTGTGTATAAATGTATTTTTTCATCAATTTATTAATCTGAGGCAGGCGCTTCGCAGTCGGCCAGGTTCAGACAGAAGGCGCCCACTTCAATTCCGCACTGGGATGTTTTTGATAAGACAAGTTGTTTATCCGATATTTAAAGTTTCTCTTGGACTCTCAGCGGACTGTGCTTCTGATTCCCACTTATATGAGTGAATAGTGTTGAGATATACAGTAGCTTGATTTTTTTTTAAACTTTTTTTTTTTTTTTTTTTTTTTTTTTTTTACCAGTAAACAAAATCTGTAGCATTCCTACCCGGGGTTGATATTTTGTCATATTAGGTGTCCGGATGACGAAAGTGGTATGTTGAATCTTAAGGAGTGGTCACATTTACCATTGTTTAGTTATAAAGTCAGAATTGTGAGATATAATCTTGCAATCGGGAGTTATAAAGTCAGAATTGCGAGATATAAACTCGCAATCGGGAGTTATAAAGTCAGAATTGCGAGATATAAACTCGCAATCGGGAGTTATAAAGTCAGAATTGCGAGATATAAACACGCAATCGGGAGTTGTAAAGTCAGAATTGTGAGATTTAAACTCGCAATCGGGAGTTATAAAGTCAGAATTGTGAGATATAAACTCGTAATCGGGAGTTATAAAGTCAGAATTGTGAGATATAAACTTGCAATCGGGAGTTATAAAGTCAGAATTGCGAGATATAATCTTGCAATCGGGAGTTATAAAGTCAGAATTGTGAGATATAAACACGCAATCGGGAGTTGTAAAGTCAGAATTGTGAGATTTAAACACGCAATCGGGAGTTATAAAGTCAGAATTGCGAGATATAAACACGCAATCGGGAGTTATAAAGTCAGAATTGTGAGATATAATCTTGCAATCGGGAGTTATAAAGTCAGAATTGTGAGATATAAACACGCAATCGGGAGTTATAAAGTCAGAATTGTGAGATATAATCTTGCAATCGGGAGTTATAAAGTCAGAATTGTGAGATTTAAACTCGCAATCGGGAGTTATAAAGTCAGAATTGTGAGATATAAACACGCAATCGGGAGTTGTAAAGTCAGAATTGTGAGATATAAACTCGCAATCGGGAGTTATAAAGTCAGAATTGTGAGATATAAACTTGCAATCAGGAGTTATAAAGTCAGAATTGTGAGATATAAACACGCAATTGGGAGTTATAAAGTCAGAATTGTGAGATTTAAACTCGCAATCGGGAGTTATAAAGTCAGAATTGTGAGATATAAACTTGCAATCAGGAGTTATGAAGTCAGAATTGTGAGATATAAACTCGCAATCGGGAGTTATGAAGTCAGAATTGTGAGATTTAAACTCGCAATCGGGAGTTTTAAAGTCAGAATTGTAAATTATAAACACACATCTTGTTCTCAAAATTGTGAGGTATGCACTTGAAATTGGGAGTTATAAAGTCAGAATTGTGAGATGTAAACACGCAATCGGGAGTTATAAAGTCAGAATTGTGAGATATAAACACGCAATCGGGAGTTATAAAGTCAGAATTGTGAGATATAAACACGCAATCGGGAGTTATAAAGTCAGAATTGTGAGATATAAACTTGCAATCAGGAGTTATGAAGTCAGAATTGTGAGATATAAACTCGCAATCGGGAGTTATGAAGTCAGAATTGTGAGATATAAACACGCAATCGGGAGTTATAAAGTCAGAATTGTGAGATATAAACTTGCAATCAGGAGTTATGAAGTCAGAATTGTGAGATATAAACTCGCAATCGGGAGTTATGAAGTCAGAATTGTGAGATATAAACACGCAATCGGGAGTTATAAAGTCAGAATTGTGAGATTTAAACTCGCAATCGGGAGTTATAAAGTCAGAATTGTGAGATATAAACTTGCAATCAGGAGTTATGAAGTCAGAATTGTGAGATATAAACTCGCAATCGGGAGTTATAAAGTCAGAATTGTGAGATTTAAACTCGCAATCGGGAGTTATAAAGTCAGAATTGTGAGATATAAACTTGCAATCAGGAGTTATGAAGTCAGAATTGTGAGATATAAACTTGCAATCAGGAGTTATGAAGTCAGAATTGTGAGATATAAACTCGCAATCGGGAGTTATAAAGTCAGAATTGTGAGATTTAAACTCGCAATCGGGAGTTATAAAGTCAGAATTGTAAATTATAAACACACATCTTGTTCTCAAAATTGTGAGGTATGCACTTGAAATTGGGAGTTATAAAGTCAGAATTGTGAGATGTAAACACGCAATCGGGAGTTATAAAGTCAGAATTGTGAGATATAAACACGCAATCGGGAGTTATAAAGTCAGAATTGTGAGATATAAACATGCAATCGGGAGTTATAAAGTCAGAATTGTAAATTATAAACACATCTTGTTCTCAAAATTGTGAGGTATGCACTTGAAATTGGGAGTTATAAAGTCAGAATTGTGAGATATAAACACGCAATCGGGAGTTATAAAGTCAGAATTGTGAGATTTAAACTCGCAATCGGGAATTATAAAGTCAGAATTGTGAGATTTAAACTCGCAATCGGGAGTTATAAAGTCAGAATTGTGAGATATAAACACGCAATCGGGAGTTCTAAAGTCAGAATTGTGAGATTTAAACTCTCAATCGGGAGTTATGAAGTCAGAATTGTGAGATATAAACTCGCAATCGGGAGTTATAAAGTCAGAATTGTGAGATTTAAACTCGCAATCGGGAGTTATAAAGTCAGAATTGTGAGATATAAACACGCAATCGGGAGTTATAAAGTCAGAATTGTGAGATATAAACTTGCAATCGGGAGTTATGAAGTCAGAATTGTGAGATATAAACTCGCAATCGGGAGTTATAAAGTCAGAATTGTAAATTATAAACACACATCTTGTTCTCAAAATTGTGAGGTATGCACTTGAAATTGGGAGTTATAAAGTCAGAATTGTGAGATGTTAACACGCAATCGGGAGTTATAAAGTCAGAATTGTGAGATGTTAACACGCAATCGGGAGTTATAAAGTCAGAATTGTGAGATGTAAACACGCAATCGGGAGTTATAAAGTCAGAATTGCGAGATATAAACACGCAATCGGGAGTTATAAAGTCAGAATTGTGAGATATAAACTCGCAATCGGGAGTTATAAAGTCAGAATTGTGAGATATAAACTTGCAATCGGGAGTTATGAAGTCAGAATTGTGAGATATAAACTCGCAATCGGGAGTTATAAAGTCAGAATTGTGAGATATAAACACGCAATCGGGAGTTATAAAGTCAGAATTGTGAGATTTAAACTCGCAATCGGGAGTTATAAAGTCAGAATTGTGAGATTTAAACTCGCAATCGGGAGTTATAAAGTCAGAATTGTGAGATATAAACTCGCAATCGGGAGTTATAAAGTCAGAATTGTGAGATTTAAACTCGCAATCGGGAGTTATAAAGTCAGAATTGTGAGATATAAACTCGCAATCGGGAGTTATAAAGTCAGAATTGTGAGATTTAAACTCGCAATCGGGAGTTATAAAGTCAGAATTGTGAGATTTAAACTCGCAATCGGGAGTTGTAAAGTCAGAATTGTGAGATTTAAACTCGCAATCGGGAGTTAAAAAGTCAGAATTGTGAGATATAAACACGCAATCGGGAGTTATAAAGTCAGAATTGTGAGATTTAAACTCGCAATCGGGAGTTGTAAAGTCAGAATTGTGAGATTTAAACTCGCAATCGGGAGTTGTAAAGTCAGAATTGTGAGATTTAAACTCGCAATCGGGAGTTATAAAGTCAGAATTGTGAGATATAAACTCGCAATCGGGAGTTATAAAGTCAGAATTGTAAATTATAAACACACATCTTGTTCTCAAAATTGTGAGGTATGCACTTGAAATTGGGAGTTATAAAGTCAGAATTGTGAGATGTAAACACGCAATCAGGAGTTATAAAGTCAGAATTGTGAGATATAAACTCGTAATCGGGAGTTATAAAGTCAGAATTGTGAGATATAAACACGCAATCGGGAGTTATAAAGTCAGAATTGCGAGATATAAACACGCAATCGGGAGTTATAAAGTCAGAATTGTGAGATATAAACTTGCAATCGGGAGTTATGAAGTCAGAATTGTGAGATATAAACTCGCAATCGGGAGTTATAAAGTCAGAATTGTAAATTATAAACACACATCTTGTTCTCAAAATTGTGAGGTATGCACTTGAAATTGGGAGTTATAAAGTCAGAATTGTGAGCTGACTTTTTTCTCCGAGTTGTGAGTTTATATCTCGCAATTTGGACTTTATAACTTACAGTTGCACAATTGGGAGTTTATATCTCGTAATTCTGAGGAAAAAGCAAGATTAAAAAAATGACAATTATCTCTTATTTGATTTTCAATCACGGTGAACACAATCTTTCATATCTATGTGATCTGTGCTTCATACATTGATACACTATAGACAATGGACCTTTTTTGTCTGTGAAATTTCGCTAAAATGTAGTTAATGTGACTGCAGATTAACTCGGTGTTAGTTTTGCTCAGTTTAGGGGCGCTGGCTAAAATCAACATTAGCTCAGCAAATACACCCACTAAACCACTATGATCTAACATTAAAAACGAGGCTAAAAACAGGACGAGTGCAGAAGGATGCAGTGACTTTAGAGGAGCCTTCATTACTGTGGGAGTTGATTTGTTAGTTCAGTGTCTATATTTGTTAGCTGGTGGTGTAGTGGGTGTTTTCAAACAGTTTACTTCTTGCTCTCAAAGACCTGGCGTCGTCTCACTGATGGAATATTCCAGATGTTTTCGGCTAACGGTCTGTGGAGACCTTTGTATGAGTGATGCTTATAGTGAGTGTGATTTGAATAGTGACAAAAAATACTATAGAAATCAATGATTTTTGGGTGAACTATCCCTCTATCCCTCTAAAATCTTTGTTTGCAACAAATTAAAAATGGAATCTTAAATGTTTATTTATTAGTTTGTTACAAACGTTATTTATGAATTGTTACATTTAACTGCATTTTTAAGTCTAATTATTGAAAAGTGCTTTTTTACTTGTGAAACATTGCATTATTTCTTCTTTTTATTTTAAGCGGTGCTCCTTCTATTAAAATGAGACTCTGAGCAGTGTTTTTATTATTTATTTATTATTATATTATTTATTAATATTTTGATTTACCTTTTATTTTCATTGTCATTTTTATTCGTTTTTTAAATTCCATTTAGCTTTAATTTTTATAATTTAGTAATTTTTCAGTATTTTTTTGTCCAATATTTCAATGAAATGCTTTCTTTTTTGAATGGTGTTAGTTGGCAATAACAACACTGGCTATGAGGGACCAAAACACATGTTCAGTCATGTCTTACACCCTCATGAGCGTTTGCCTTCCACTCCCATAGAGAATGCATATACCTAAGCACCAGCTCTACACAATGTGGAAAATGCTTGGGAAAACAATGCAATGCACTTCATGTTGGTTCAGCAAGATATCGCAGCTGCTCACTGGTCAAAAATAAAGCCGACCGTGATGAAATATAGGCCTGTTTTTGTGTGCATGTCAAACTAATGCCGTCTTGTCACGTGCCCTTTAAGTATACAAATATGCATGCATGCACTTATCATATGTCCCACTAATACCCAGTTGCCCCTCTAGTCCTTGTGGTATCAGTGTTAGACCAGGCTAAAGCCCCCGACCGGCGGGACAAGGTTAACCCCCCGTGGCCTGGCGGGGTGTGGGGGTCATCCGTCTCCCTCAAGCGTGATAAGGGCTCTTCGGCTGATTGATAGCAGGGCTTCGCACCCCCTCGAATACACCGGGGCCCCTCCGGATCATGTGTGGCCCCTCACGTGGAGACCAGGGTTTTATTTCACATTAAGAGCCATCAGTGCTCTTAAAACCAGAACACTAAGTGCTGGAGTGTACGCTAATAAAATCTGATTGTGCAGAAAGAGAGTGAGGGAAGGGGGGGGAGGGGGGTAATGGGGGGGCGACTCCCAACCAGACCTTCATCAGTCTGGTATTCCTAGCAGATGGTTTCAGTTAAAGCTTAGCGGAGAGAGCTGGAGAGACGAGGCTGACATGCTGCACAGTTGGTGGGTGGAAGGAGGGAAAAGTGATAGTAATGATAAGGAAATGAGTAAAAGGGAAGGGGGTGAAGGAGAGAAAAAGTGGAGGTGTGGATGGAAGGAATATTAAACATAGTTGGTTTACAGATGCATGAAAGAAATTAGACGACAAAGTTGTTTTGAAGTACATGAAGTAAACGTGCATATTTGACATTTTTGTTTTGTCCTGTGTCCCTTTTAGCGGATATCGAACTAATCTATGCAATTCCTCAGATTAAGTTACGAGGTTACACTGTATTTTAAGGTGTCATTGTTACAGTGTAATTATATATTTAAGTACTGAGTAATATTAATTAACTACATGTACTTACTATAGGGTTAGATTAGGATTTGGTTGAAGGTTAGTTGCATGTAATTATGCGTAATTTACTGTTATTAGTATGGTAAGTACACGTAACATATGTAACAATAGGACACTGTAAAATAAAGTGTTACCAGTGTTTATTCATATATAAATTTCATATATAAATGTTTTATGTCAATATATTTTCAAATATAATTCATTCCTGCATTTTCAGCATCATTACTCCAGTCTTCAGTGTCACGTGATCCTTCAGAAATCATTCTAATATAATGATTTGACTTTTAAGAAACATTTCTGACTATTATCAATGTTGAAAACAGCTGTGCTGCTCCATATTTTTGTGGATATGAGCAATTTGATGTGTCCTTGCTAAATAAAAGTATTAATTTCTTAAATCTTACGGACCCAAAACCTTTAAAGAGTGTAAATTTATATTTGAAAATTTTGCAATAAACCTTAAATATACTGCATTTTATACTTCGGTGTTTCATGCCATCGTTATTCATTCCATTATAAACAAGGTTAACAATACAGCCTTCTATATTCTTTAAATGATTTTTTTGGGTTTCAAAACAAGGCTTTTTAGAGTTGCTAATGGCATAGAACGCTTTAATGAAGAAAATTGGAGCATGGAGCGACCGTTTCAGAAAATAATTCATAAACACATGAATCTAAAGGTTGCCACCAATTGTCCGCACCAGCACAACAGCACTGTCCACTTGAAATGCCATGCATTGTCGCCTGTTGTTTAAAGTGTGTTGCTGGCCCAGACCTCTACTTTCACTGCTATCAGCGTTGTCTCGTCGCTCCGCAAGAGCAGGTTGTCATATGAAAACACGGCCCCTGGACACAGTCACGTCCAGATGAGGATCACTATCATGTTTGTTTTAAGGCCCTTTCTCGGCCCACAGGTCAGACGCAGGCCATGAAAACACCCGAGTGCCGCGACACTGATATTCTCCCGAAAAAGACAGCTGAAGCACAGCAGTGCCGGCATACTAATGATAAGACGACACCTCCAATGTTGCGCGTAGAAGGAAGAATGAAGCTATTCTTTCCCCCTAGGTTTATTTGTTTTGTCTTGCTCTCGGTATCTTCACGAGATATGCCTCATGAATATCCTCCTGAATATCCGGTTCTGTTTTTCCTGCTTCATCCCGACTCCTTCCCCTCCTCTCCGTGCAACTCCAGATGTAAGCGATTAGTGCCGTTTAACAAGGCGGCTCCAGGCAAGACACTTTTCAACAACAACAGTCCCAAACAGTCGACGGGCTTTCAGTGCAGCTTTACAAAAGTATCAAATCGTTCTAGTCACCGTTTCCATTGGATCCGTGAGATCACGGGGATGTGGTGGTGGATCCTACGTCACATGGGATGACATCACGGGACTCTTGATTTGATCAAGATTAAGTATGACTGGGGTGAAATTAGGGTTGCACAATTAATCGAATTTGTAATCGCGATTATAATTACGGATGCCACAATTATGTAATCGTTCAAAGGCGCAATTACAAAAGGAAAGTCCACTTACATTATTACACATTACAGCTTATTTTAAGGGTTTTTTTTCACCTTGTTTTAATTTTAGTTTTAGTAGATCATTATAACACCGTGCATTTTTTTTTTTGCAAAAAAATAATATTTGACATGCTACAGAAAAGCAATAAAAGTTTTTCAGGAAGAGTGTTTTCAGTTTGTTTATTTTGATATAATAAAATGGGATGCAGTCGCTTCAAACAATGGTATAAAGCTATTCAAAACAACATTCAATGTAAAATGCGTTAATCGTAATTAATAATCGCAATTACAATTTCAAGGGAATAATCAACCATTATGTTTTTTTTTGTCATAATCGTGCACCCCTTGGTGAAATGCATCCAGTTAACTAGAATAACTCCACTAGACATCATCACAATCAAACCGCCATGAAATCCAGACGTCGTTGCTTTTACGTTTGGTTTGATTGCTTGGTCTGAATCGGAGTTCGATTACTCTCCCCTGATGGATTGTGTTCACACTGTATTTTATTGTTAGTTAACATCGATGTAGAAGGCAGCGAAATGCGTAGCGTTGCTCACAGAACCTGGGTTATTATAGTTAAAGTCCCCCGTGATGAAAATTACAGCTTTTAATGTTGTTTATGTGTTTATGTGGTGTTTTTAATATGCTTTAAGACACACCATGTGTAAATGCATAAGTCTATCACACACATCTTGTCAATACTGATCCCAGACAAACTGACTCCAAGGCCCTGTTTACACCTGGTATTAAGATCGGATTACAAGTAGACAAGCGATACACACGTTCCCGTTTACATCGGTGTTTTAATCCGTCTCTTCTGTCCACTTTCATCCACTTCTGTCCTGATTTTCAAGGGGAGGGTCTATGGGAGGGTAAATGTTTGGGTTTGCTCAGATTAGGGCTGGGCTTTAAAACGATAACGATAATCATCGCGATATATATTTTTTTCGATAAAACGATATCAAGAGGTCGATAAATGTTCGATAATGTTTATGCGCAAAAAGGGGAACGAAACTCGTTTGAACCGCGCGCCACACGGACCGTTTATCCGCTCGGTTCAAAGTCCAAACGACAGCGCAGCGCGAGCTCACTAGAGCAGACGCGTTTACTCTGATCGGTCATAGTGAAGCGCTTCAATTCAACGAAGAACACAAATCTCCAGTTTAAACCAGTTTAAAGGCAGATGAAACAGCGCTGACAAAGACAAACAGGAGAAACACTGTGCGCAACGATACAGTCAGAATCTGAATTGATACTGAATCCATTTAAAAACTCAAACAGTCAGAATATTACATTTTGCCAAATAAAAATGCGGTCATTACTTTTTTTTAACAGATGTTACTGTTTTTGTTAATGAACATAAATTTAACATGTAGTATTAGCTTGAGTTATAGTGCAGATTTACTGACAATTCACTGTCAAATATGTGTTTCGAGACAAAACATGTAATATTAATATTGCAGCCTGCACTGCAAACTGTGCTGAAGATACGTGCCATCAAAGTCAGGCAACACAAACCTGTTTCAAGACTAGAGACAATATCTGCAAAGAAAACCTTATTCGGTTTTCTACAAGTGGTCAGTTTCTTCCTGTCATACTTCCTATGATGTAAAGATTGGTTTCGCGTGTGTGTTCAGGCCCTGGGATTTCCCACACGTGACTCCATTGTTAATTTCTAAGATGGATTTAGCCTGTATTTGAGTTTCTAAGATCATTTTAGCAAAGCAGGAGTGTGTGTGTTTTCCACACAGCACTTGGTAACGTATGCGTTACGTTGGACTGTAAAGAGGAAAGGACAGTGTCTGAGTGTGAGTGTGTGTGTGTGTGTGTGTGTGTGTGTGTGTTGGCAAGTGCAGCACTGGTAGTGAATGGGCTCTTTGAGTGTTTTAGAAGGGCATGTGTGACGGGACAAAGAAACCAGAGCAGCAGCTCAGAGTCTTACAGCTCTGGCCTACACACACACACACACACACACACCTTAGTCTCGTTTAAACTTTACTGCATCTTGTGTGTGTGTGCGTGATGATAAAATAGTCACTTTCACTCAATCAATTATATAGCCTAGGATGTAGGCCTAATATCATACAAACATGAATTTCAGGTGATGTGAAAAATTATGTTTGCCATTTGGTGTTTTTTAAGAGTCATTTACAATCGAAATTAAGCTTGTTTACTTTAATACACATTACTGGTCTTATTGATTGAGCATGATTCGCCATGTGCGTAATTCCAAAGAAAAAAATAAACAACTTTACGCCATTTCTAAAATGACTTTTTCGTATGATATCTTCAATCCCTGATTTATTTTTCCAATTGCTTCAGTCCAGCCATCTGTCAACAGATAATATTGTGAATATTTTGATCATTTTTTCCCTCAATTTTTTGAA
>NW_027508805.1:475000-507500 GCF_051911475.1 Siphateles boraxobius | reverse complement strand
GCTTTCTTTCAAACTCTTCTCTATTCTCATATCTAAATAGGGCATATAAGAGTGTCATGAATCACATGTAGAGCCTTAAAGTTCTTCAGACAGATTTCCTACACTTTTCCCTCAAAAAATTAAAGAAATTCAGTCATGCAAATTGAAGAAATTAGGCCAGAAATATGCCAGTCATTCTCGTTTGTTAACACTAGTTAATGAGCGAACAATCACCAATATATTTTTACAGCCTTTATTAACCTTTGTTTATGTTAGTTGATAAAATGTGATATTAGTTCACAGACAGTGAATGCAACTAATGTGAACAGATACGTTTGATTTTAATCATGTATTAGTAAATGTTGAAATTAACATTTAACTAAAATGAATAAAAGTATTTTTCATTGTTAGTTTAACTTATATAGTGAACTAATGTTAACAAATGAATCCTTATCGTAAATTGTTACCTAAACAAAATGTTATTTAATAATAAAAAAACAATATGATTATAATATAATATTACTACTACTACTTCTGCTGCTAATTATTATTATTAGTAGTAGTAATATTATAAAACTATAAATCTGCTACTACGAATAATAATTAAAAGCATAAATCATTAAATAAATAAAAAATATTTGTAGTAGTAGCAGTAGTAAATTATGTTTTAGTATAATGATGATGATTATTATTATAAAAACAATATAAATCTACTACGACTACAAATAATAATAATAATTAACTTGTATATTATTGTTAAAACAAATTACTATTATTGTTTTAGTAATAGTAGTAAATTACTATATTCTTATTCTTATTATAAAACAATGTAAAATTACTTATACTGCTACTACTACAATAATCAAAATATCAATTATTTCTAGTGAGTAGAGTAGTAATAATTTACATTTTATATACATTAATAATATTATTAATATTATTAAAGGGAAAAAGTGTGAACTCCAGCCAGTGTGAACTTTATACTGGTATCAGAGCATGAGAAAAAAACCTTGACTTTATTTGAACTTTATTTGTACACCCTCGTCATCATGAGTTTCTGTTTTTTCTTCTTTTAACCTTTATCTAAGCAACAGCAAAACAAGATACTAAAGGTTTTCCATGTTCAAATCACAATGACAGTATTTGTCCAAAAATAACCAAACCATGCAGGATTATCTTCTAACTTCAGTTTGTTCTGGATGCTCTCCTGTGAGCGCTCTTCCTCTTCCTCAGACTCTGGATGGGTTTGCTGTAAATACCTGCGAGCTCGTAGTTTGCACGTAGTTGTCTCTGTAATAGGGTGTTGAGGAAATTTAGGTATATCAACTTCTAGACATCTTAATTCCTTCTCCATTGTTCACACCTCATTTTAATAGTGTGACTCAGTCTTGCTTTTCTATGCAAAAGGAAATTCCACCTTTACATGACTTCACCCTGCTAGCTGAATTACATGGAAAGTCCTCATTTTCTCATTTCCAATACGTTATGAACACGTGAGCCGTGATTTTGAGAGAGTTACGTGACGACAGGAGCTTTTACGAGACATTAGGACGCCAGTGCGTTGACGTAAATGTGTTTATTAGCCGTTTATTGCATCTATGTCTCGTTCTTTTGACTACTTGCAAAGTTTTTTTGTGACTCGACGTCTCGTTTATTTTGATTCCGATGATGAAAAAATAAAGCCAAAATAGCATTTGTGTTTCCAAACATTCTCACTATTCAAATCCACCTCGCGACACAATGAATTTCCATTGACGGTAGGCTTCTAATCCCATTCAAAGTCTTCAGTCGGGAATGAAAACAATGGACTTTGTAAGCTTGTTAGTTTAACGTGTCTAGCTAATTTCTCAAAAGTGTCACGCACACAGTCGGCTCTGTTAGCAACTGGCGAATTCTCAGAAAAGCTGGGTGTGTTTGGCTTCCCCTCCATTACCTAGTCTCAGGGTGAGTGTTGACCCCTGACCCCTCGGACCCTCGACCTGATCCACGCAGACCCTTTGTGGACTTCATCAAAACCTCACGCAGTCAGTGGGACTGGATGCTGTTTGCTTTTCTCATTGTGTTGCGAGCTTTCCTGTTTGTTCTGCTCTAAATCAACACGGGTGATGGAGCGTGTTTTGAAGAAGGCCCACTGGTGTTGACAGCCAAAGATTTTGCCCTGGGCGTTATGAATAAAGATTATCTTACCCATGAATGAAGAGATCAGCGGGTAACAAAAGGAGCAGTTCATCCAAAAACTGAAAATTCTGTCATCATTTTCTCTCTTGCTTTCGTCAGGGGAAGAAAAACTAGTTATGAAGGACAGTAATGCTACTCTTCCATGCAATAACAGTGGATTGGGACCAAGAACTGTCAAGGTCCAAAAAATATTAAAGTGTCTAAAGTTGTATTAGTTGTCTTATGAAGCTATATTATAGCTTTTTGCGAGGAACAGATTAAATCTTAACCTAAAATGTGAAATAATAGTCAGAAAATTTTAACTTTTTAAAATCAAAGAGTTTATTGAACCTTTTGAAGATAAAATATAAAAAAAGCAATATAATGATGATTGAGAGATGAACAAATAAACCTCAAACACCTGGTGGATCATATTTGATACTTGATAAAAGGATGATCAAACACAAGTTTCTTCAGTCCACTAATAGCCCTTTTCCACCAAAGCATTTTAAGAGCCGGTTTGGAGCCGGTGCCTGCGCGCAAACCAGTTCTTTGTGTTTCGACAGCCAAAGAACCGGTTCTCGGCCAGGAAAACTGGTTCCAAAGCGGCACCAACTCTTTGCTGGACTAGAACCGTTCTTTTACCACGTCATGCTTACGTCTGGGGCTGGGGGCGGGTTTAGATGTGTTCTAAACATCTTTTCTGACCATAACATAGGATCGCAAAGCCTGGAGAAACATTTGCAGGAACACGATGTAGTCCAAGCAAGCATTTCTAGTTTTTTTTTATTGAAAACATTATGTAAGCAAAGAAGAAAACAGTCACAATATATAACAAATAAGTGGAAAAAAAAGAGACACAAGACAGGGGTACATAACTAATCAGAAAAGATTACATATCAAAGGAAAAGGTTAAAAGACTTACATATTTCTATTGTTTTTAAAACCTTCTTGGTACACGAGTTAGAGATAATCCCAAAGTAATGTTGTAGGTTTGCAAGCGTTTCTAGCTAAGATGTATGGCGATGTACAGAGTGACGTAACGACGTCGTTCGCTGGGCACTCTAGTCAGTGGAAAAACAAACAGGTTCTGAGAAGGTTCGCAAGTTGAACCAACTTTGAACCAGCACCAGTTCCGAACCAGTTCTTTTTTGGTGGGAAAGGGGTATAAGTAGGGATGAGTCGCGATCTTCGAATAGTCAAACTGCGTTCGAAATTCGATCATAAAATTACTTTTTCGAATATCGTTATATTTTCGCGCAATTCCAATGTGTCATAATTGACGGCGCGCCAACTGTCACAGATCACGCAGCAGGGTATATATGAAGCGCTTTCAATTCACACTCGGAGTTGTAACAGGAATATTTAAGAACATCAAGAGCGTTGGATGAAGTGGCCGTGGGCCTAACAGTTACAGTTTAGTCTAGTGAAAGCTAATCTGCAAATGCATCATATTTTTGCAAGCAATGAAGATCTAGTTGAACATCTTCGTATGATGTCTGTGAATGAATGATTCCACAGGACGATACATTCGATTTCATTTCATTCAGGTAATACATTTTACAACCAAACAGATTATTACGCGACGATAGCACTACTACAAGTATGATGACATTATCCGTTTTTTGAACACATTCATTTATAGGCTACATTAAATAAGCTACCATTGTCCACAGTTTATGAAATGAACACCCGCCATCCCGCGGTAATGTGTGTGTATTGCGCAGTGGCATCACATGTTTTGATTGAAACTAATGTGTTTAAACAGCAAAGTTTTGATCATTTAGGGGCATTAGAAATGTATAGGGTTAAATTATTTACTGAAAACATTGCTTGACAGTCATGTTCCCCATTCACTTTCAATATATAGGAAAAGAGCAGCTTGGACATTTAGCTAAACATCTCTTTTTGAGTTTAATGGAAGACGGACAGACAAATTAGTTTAAAAAGAGTAAATTATCATTTTTGGGTGAACTATTGTCCTATCTGTGCATGTAGTTTGCCTCTCTGTCATGACTTTATGTGCGTGCCTGCAAGTACACGTTTTTGGCGCTTAAATCAGTCAGGGAGCGTCCTTGGTGTGTGTGTGTGTGTGTGTGTGTGTTTTTTTTATGGTGAAGAAGGATGTGTAGAGCCTGTATTAGTTTGTAAAGCTCCGTCTGAGCACACAGGAGGTCTGGGCCTGTTTCTATATGCTGCTTCTGCTGAGCCAAACATACATCCAGCCCTTTATAGACGTGTGTGTGTGTGTGTGTGTCTGTGTTTCTGTCAGAGGGCCTTAAGAACGAACACAATCTGTGCTCTGTTTTTAAAAATTGTGCTATGTGTGAGCAGAAACAAATGTGTTTAATTTAGTCCTGTCTGTTCCTTCCACCATCTCTCTGTGTCTCTCTCTCTTTCTCTCTCTCTCTTTCTCTAAAATGATGTGTCGTAGCCATGAAAAGGCCAGTTTAAATAGTAGCAGTGTGTGTTCAGCCTCTCGTAGCACAAGCCCTTATTGAGGAACACCACGATCAGATTTACACTTGAGCAAATATTTAAATTTTTTCAGCCTTAGAAAGCTTTTTTTTAAAGTTGGGCTTTAAAAGTGATACTTGTGCATAATTTTGCAAACTTAAGTCTGCGGACGCTTAATAAACGTGTAGTTTGGCATGTAGAATGAACCCCGTTAAGTCCCAATGCCTCATACTGTCACATCTGGACACAGTTTGTCAGACAGTAAATTAGGCTACAGATTTTATAGGAGAATTGTACTCTAGTCTTGCATGCCGAGTGTGTTGTCCTGTTATGTTCTTAACGTTCATTTTTGCATTTTTGTGATGTATCCGTTTACCTGGATCTGTTATGTAAATGAATAGCTTTAAAAGTTTAACTAACAAAGTTAACTGAGCTAACTTGCTCAGAACCATTATAACAATGAAATTGTATCTTCCTTTGGCCAACTTTCATTTATGAAACTTAAAATATAACTTTCACAAAAAACTAAATAGCAAAAAATAAACAGTGCATGTCCGCCGTGAATTGAAATCTTACAGGCTCCAAGTAAACATTTCATTTTAATATTTCATTTTTAATGTAATAAAAAGAAATGACGTAATGTAGAATCGTGTTCATCTGCCTATAATTTAACCGATATACATATATTTTTTTCCTTTGTTTGTAAACAACACCATGCATGCAAAAGTTCTCTTCCAGCACAAACACGCAACTTATTGCTGACACATAATCAATACATTATCTTATCCTCAAGGCATATCGGCATAATCTTTCATATCGATGCCGATATCGATTATTACATTAAGCCTTCACTGGCCGATTCCGACGTTGTGCTGATAATATCGTGCATCCCCTGCTTAAATATATCAGCCTAATTTACTAATTGCATCCGATATGATTATTGCCTGATGCCGATATATTGTTCATAAGTACTGAGAATGCTATTCATATGCGTTGTGTTATGAATTGCATTCTGACACACATTGAAATGTAAATTATTCTGAAATTGTTTGTTTTCACATACTTTCAGCCTTTAGAAGTAGACTCTGCCTCATAGCGCAACACACACACACACACACACACACACACACACACACACACACACACACACACACACACACACACACACACACACACACACACACACACACACACACACACACACACACACACACACACACACAGATAGAACCTCCTCAAGAGCTATCAGTGTAGTTTAATGGTCTTTATCCATCAGACTTTAGGGTTAAAAATGTTGCTGCTCTTGTGAGCTTAGCATTTGTAGAAGAATTTGTAACGAGATATGCCAGCAGGTCCTGAAAAATCTCCGAACACACTGGTAATTGACTTAAACAATATGGCCGCCTGCCCTCAGCGCTGACAGAACGCCAGCTCTCGCCAGATGCCCCGATTATTTTCTTGTGCTTCTGATTATGTGTAAGGTTTCGATTGACCTTGCGTTGTGTTCTTGAATACAATAGCTCAATTATTCCATAGCGCTCGACTCCATCAGCTCTGTCTGTCATTCTACGAGTGTGGTGTGAATAAAAGACCTTCTATGGCCAATTAAATGGTTATTATTCAAACTATGCTGTTATCCTTTTTAAAAATTTTAATCTTAAGAGTCTCTTCTGATTCACTTCTAGAGGGTCGAATCACAGCTACATTTCCTCCTTGACACAACCATGCGATAAGGACACTTTAATATGTATAAGCAAGGGCACTGAAACAACATATTTAATATAACATGGGCATTAATATCAGAATTGGTTATCCAAGTTTGCAACCATTATGAAATAATGTTAGATATATAACTGATGCAAATCACCACCAGAACTTGCCAGTTTAGTGAATATTCACAAAGCATTCATGATTATTTGGCAGGTAGTATAATTATGTGATATTTTGTGAATGTTGCAATGATTTTAATGCACTTTAATTTGACCATTATTTTGCTCAAGAAAGAGATGCATCTGTTTTAAACTTTAGTACACTGTAAAAATGTATTTGTCCAAGTTGTGAAGAAAAACAGATTATTGGAGTTACAAGAAAATACCATTTTAGTCTTTCTACTTCAATATTTACATTTCAATCAATGTGTTACTTACCTTTTCTTTGTGATTATTTGTGAAATTTACTAACAAATTGTGAGTGGAAATGGTTTCAAAGCCATTTCAGGATTTTTCGCATGTTTACTAAAAACATAATCGTTTAATGCTGTGCAACGATTAATCGCATCCAAAATACAAGTTTGTGTTTACATACTATACGAACTGTGTATAATTATTTTGTATATATAAATACACACACCCATGCATATAAATATTTCATAAATAAATATCACTTTGTTCTTAAATGTATACACATATATTTAAATATATTTATATTATATATACATTTAAATATGTAGTATGTGCAAATATTTCTCAAATAAATACATGCAAGTGTTTGTATCTATATATAAAAAATAATTATACACAGTACACACACATATATTATGTAAACGCACACTTTTATTTTGGATGCGATTAATCGTTGCACGGCCCTAGATCTTATAAGAAGAGACTGTAAGTACCTTCTTATTTCCATGCTAAAGTGTACCGATGAATGAATGCTTTTTAAAGCATGTTCTCAATGATCGTTGTGTTGCTTCATAGCTATAATAAACTAGAGTGGTCTTCAATAGAGTGGGAAATGGGCTCTCCGTGCTGTCCCGGCCCCTTTTGATGGACTGTTGGTTACCTTAAAAGCCGAATCCTGGTCAGACCGTTGAATCTCTCAATTGTTCGGGTTGAACCTTTGCCCTGTCTCTATGCTTCCCTTGCACTCATAGAAACTCACACGCATCTCCATCCTTCCTTCCTTACTAATAGTTCTTTTGTGCACAAGAGCGTGTTAAGAGGCCCGTTATAGGGCCATGTTGCCATGGGAATGTGTCAGGTTGACCTTTGACATGGTTTTTAGTGTTTTCAGGCAATGAATGGAAGTGCAAGGAGGGCGCGCAGGTCACAATAGACGCCCGATGAGAGCGGCAGAGTCCTGTCAAAGCCACTTAACTTCACCCAGTCCAAAAGACTTCAGACTTCAGCCATTACCCTAGTGCTAGATACATACTTCAGATACGTGGATGGTGAGCTCAAGCCAAACACTTGGAGTCTATCATTGAAACTTGACTAGCTTTAGCGTTCTGCGTGGATTTTATTCATTCATGCATAAAAGGACAGGAAGGAAATGGTAAAAAATGTGGTGCTCATTATGTGTGTGATATTGACAAAAAATGATATCTCAATATTTTATTGATAACGATAATTAGACTATTTTACAGAGTGTTTTTTGTGCTGGTATCTTGGACTGCCGTGGACAGCTGACTCCTAAAGTTTTTGATATATTTGACGTTTTTGAAATTTAATGCAGCTCAGAGGCGACATGAATGCATTTAACCTGCAGTTACAAATGCATGGATAATGTTTTGTTGTTTTTAACATAAAACATTGAATATTGATATTTGAAATGATTTTAAAAATAAAAAGATGCTTTTAAAACTGCCAGTAGGGGACAGCAAGTCACTGTTAATGAGTGAGTCATTGAGTTTCAACCGATTCATTCAAACGGCTGGTTCATTCAGGAACGAAGCATTTGACATAATGAGTGAGTCATTGAATCATTCATTCAACCGATTTGTTCGAAAAGTTGATTCATTCAGTAACGAAACACCGTTGTGTGTTGCTCAGAGATGCAAAACAGTGCTGTGGCCTGTTTCGAACTATTTACATTGGCAAAATGAAGCAAAAACAGACAATTTTGTGTCTAAAAAGTCAATCACTTAATATTAACTTCTTGTTTATTGAACTATTGTATTAAATCCATATCACATTTGTAATCGTGCTGATATTTGGAGAAAAAAAAACGTCACTCTTCGTGTGATATTAACTATATTAAATGATATGCATATAAAAGACATACAGGAGGAGCATTTTTGCCCTTTATCTTGAATTTTGGGAACATTATAAATGCAGTTTAATAGACTAAATTCATCATTAGGATATTATCATAGACGATATACATCGCACAGCCCTAGTGCTCATGTGATGTGGCTTGAATCTCATTCCTCATTCCTGTCATGTCTCCACAAGTGGCTAAATGAGAAATTAGATTAGATAAATACCATCTTGGTGCACATTCAATCAGATTTTCACTTAGAAACAGATGATTGCTGTATTCAAAATACTTTCTTGTAGTGTCTGATATAGTTTGGTGTTTGGCAGAGTCTACAGACTGTTTCTCAACCTGTTACCTACATAGATTTGAGTTTTGTAGATTCCCAGAGTTGTAGACGGACCCACCAAAGAAAGAAAGCTCATAGATTTTTATCTTCTGATCATCAGCTTGCAAAGGCACTATGGGAAGTTTGCTACTAATATGATGAGGTATGTCTTAATGATTATGTATAATCTGAAGTAATAAGTGTAATATTAAAAATAATAATCACTTTTATATTAAAGTATGAAGTTCTAGTGCTAAATCCAAGATAATTCAAAAACACAGTGAAACCGATGTCTTTTCCTTCCTGAAGTCGATAATTATTATGGTTTCCAAATTGATGACGGAAACATTCATGAACCCTATGAAATACATAAAAAATATTCCCAAATTACCTGTTTTCCATTTTAATCTTTTTGAATTGTTTAAATTGTTTAATTACATTTGAATAATAAAAAATGGTGGTAATAAAAAGAATGCATAAAACTTAAACGATTTAAAAATTGTTATTCCTTTCATACCGTTTAAATAAACTGTATTAATATTGCTATTATTATTACTTGAGAGGTACAGTCTACTGTACAATAGTAATATTTGTCACAATAACTCCATGTTAAACCAAACTTTTATTTTGATGGCTTGAGTTTGTATGTCACGAATATACCGCCGCTGTTCGCGCATAACTATTCTCTTCTATTGGTTCTTTATTTGTTTTAAACAGCAGACTTAATATTTATCCGTCTCTGGTCATGATTTGGAGACAATATGAACCGTTTTGCCGCTGCTTATATTTATCAGCCAGTAAAACCCTGCGCCCAAAACCAGTCGCCTGTGGATGAGAGTCTGAAACGAGCAATGGTGGATGTTGAAAGGAGAATTTTAGGATAACGGGACACTCATTTATGCGACACTTTATTCAACAGGAAGAACAGCTCGTTCCATACGTCATTACGCTATTTCAACGCCATTGCACATCCGCAATCCTTTGTTTCGGTTTTCAATCCGATCAAGTTTCGGATCTCAATCGGATCGAGCTCAATCAGATCGATTAAGGTGTTTACATGAAGGTTCTTTAGTCCGATTGAGCCGTCAATCCGATTATAAGAGTCCATGTAAACGCAGCTAGTGTTATGGTGTGGAAAGTGCAAATAAATAGCCTCATTGAAATGTTCAGTCTAGCCTCGCTGGTAAACAAACAAGCCTGCATGCTGAGCGGACTCACTAATGTGGCAGAGTTTACCTGCGGGATCCAGGGAAAACGCTCTGGGATGTGGATCTATCGGCATCCTGACCGGTGAGTTTAGTATCAGCCCTATACCTGGCGGGCCAGCGAGTGCTTGTTTGACACTAGTCTTTGAATGTTTACCCAAATCGCTATCATTGCTCAAGTTTAATCTCTGAAGTTTGGTTGCATTCCTCAAAATCTGACAAAGCATTGTGTGCCGCCGCCCAGTTTCACTGATAGTTAATCTCTCAGTCCAATTAGCATGATTGTATCTTGTTTGCTTAAGAATGATTATATAATCGTTTCAATTACCCACAACACACCTAAACAAAGGAGCCCGGTTTGAAACAGGCACTGATTGTGTGGTCAGGTTGGACTAACAGTTGGTGTAAATGACTAGTATTAAGCTGATGGCATGTCCTGACAATAGCCTTCGTGTGGGGCAGGACGGGGTGTGTGTGTGTGTGTGTGTGTGTGTGTTATCAGTGCTGCTCAGATTGAGAGACGTGATTAACACTTTAACACACCGGCCACAGGGAGGCCCATTGGGTTCATCAGGGGGTCCTGAATAAGTACGGGCCACACGCTGGGTTCAGCTGTGCTCATGAGGAGGATCACTTTCTGTGCAGAATACAATTATGCTATTATTTTAGGGGTGTAATAATATAATTATACCATTAAACTGTGGTTACTTGGCATTATTATTTGGTTCTGTAGAATATTTGATTTTGATAAACATCTATTTCCACTACTGTTCAAAGGTTTGGGGTCTCTCCTGCTCACCAGGGCGGCATTTATTTCATCAAAAATACAGTAGAAATTTGGAAATAAAATTTCAATCTAAAAGTAACTGTTTTCTATGTGAATATATCGTACAATGTAATTTATTCCTGTGATCAAAGTTGAATTTTCAGCATCATACTCCAGTCTTCAGTGTCACATGATCCTTCAGAAATCAGTGTAATATTATGATTTGATGCTCAAGAAACATTTCTGATTATTATCAATGTTCAAAACAGTTTCTGTGGAAACTGATACAGTCTTTGATAAATATGTAGTTATAAAGAACAGCATATTTGAAATAGTAACATTATAAAAATCTTGACTGCCACTTTATATCATTTTAATGAATCCTTGATGAATGAAAAAGTATTAATTCCTTTGAAAAATAAATCCTACTGACTACCTGCCGAACTTTTGAATGATAGTGTGTCTGTTTATGGTTTGATATCACTAAAATTATTTGCAAATGCTGTTTTACAAAACACTGTAAACCAGCTAAATGTTTTCTCTCATATTTGAAATCTTATTTTTAGTCATTTTTATATAAAGCACTTTGCATTGCCATTATGAATGAAATTGTGCTATTTAAATAAACTTACTAGCCACTATTGTCATATATTATCAAAATTAAAAATGCATTTAAGAAGCTAAAATTATTGGTAACACTTTACATTAAGGTTCATTAGTTAACTCCTACAGCATTTATGAATCTAATTTCAACATTTACTAATACGTTATTAAAATCAAAGGTTGTATTTGTTATAATGCACTGTGAACTAACATGAACAGACAATGCACAGCTGTATTTTTTATTAACTAACATTAACAAAGATTAATAAATACTGTAACAAATGTATTGCTCATTGTTAGTTAATACATGAACTAATGAACCTTATTGTAAAGTGTAACTGAATTATTAAAGGGTGATGATGAAACAGACTCAATGCATTTAGACTCAACTTTTCCGCCTACAAACTTTGGTAAGCGAGCGGCACAGATCTCTGAGCGAGTGAAAGCGTGTCGCCCTCATTACCTCGACAGCGGCGCTGTAAGTTTGTCAGGCCGGTTCTATTTGGGTGCTGTTGGCAGACGATACGCTTTCCCTCAGTGACAAATGTCCCTCGCATCTGCCTCCCAGCATCCCTGGCAGCGCCGCCTCGTCTCCTGAGCTGACAAAGAAAGTCCATGAGAGAGCCCAACAATCGGAGCCTGGCGCTGGCACCTCGTGGGCCCTGGAGCATATGCCGTATTCTCTCTGTTCCCCGAACCAAAGGCCTTTTCTCTGGGACGTTCTCCACCACCTTTAGTGGCATCTGTGTTCTCCCTCTCATTAGGAGAGCGTTGGACTGATGTTCGACTGAGCGTTGGAGGACGAGCGTGGAGAGGAGAGAGAGATGGAGGATGATGCTTTGTTATGAGAGGCCTAGTTTTGAAGTTCAGAGACTCGGTGTAGGATGAGGAGACAGCTTGGCCGGTAAGTTTTAGGCACAATGTAGAGTCTCTTTAATGCGACGGTGGAAAATGTTCCAGCGTCCAAATGCATCGGGATGTTTCACTCGGTTTAGAAACCGAATGCAATGTCAGAGAAAGGTTTTCACATTTGTTGTAGTGATGATGATAAATATTAACAGTTGTAAATACATTTTATTTTATTTGGTAGATTTTAAAAAACAGGCTCTCTTTACGGAGCCATAATATAATATAGTACAACATGATATATGATATAGTTTTTTATAATATAAAAAAGTATTATCACTATACATTTTTTTTCACCTTGTGATAGTTTATGTAACGTATATTTAGTAAATCGTTACATTTGTAATGTTGATAATGGTGACAGTGATAATAGTAATAATAATAATGGTAGTAAATACTTTGGATTTTATACAGATTGCGTTACAAGCTTGCTTTACAGAGCCATAATATAATGTAATGTCATATAAAAATTTATAATAATATTCCCTACAAAGAACTCTCCCACCTTGTAATATAGTTTGAATTTGAATTTGAATTTTTTTCAGGATATCCCCTTGAGATGTAACATCTCATTTTCAAGGGGATCCTGCATCTATATATACATGTACAGACACAAAAGACAACCACACAGCATCCACATAAGAAAAACACAGACACACATACAAAACATTAACTCACTCACCTGCCCTTGACCCCACAAATAACATAGCACACTTAATAAAGTATATTAACCAAAATCAGCCAAATACATTAAACAACTAATGCGTCATTTATCAGTATGCCTTGTATAACGTCACAACTCACACAGAAATGTCAAAGAAAAACCAGAAAAGAGAAGATGTATACATCTATATGTTTTCTACATAGATCATTAAATGAAATACCATTGTGGTCCCTAATTACAGGAACATGTGGTTTTAAGAAAAGAAAAAAGTGATGATTTAAATAAACCAATTGAAGAAATAGACCTCAAATAAAGAGGAAGGTTTATTCCAGTCATGAGGGGCTTTATAATTAAATGCTCTCCTACCAGCTACAGAAAGTAACATTCGAACCTTAAAAAATGTCTCAGTGAGTATGTTGAGCAATGGGGTATTAAATGCTGTTTAAGATATTCAGGACAATTGAAATGAACACATTTAAAGATAAATAAAATCCAGGGGTAGTCCCTTCGTTGTTTAGGTTGCAACCAGTTTAATGAATCATACATAAAACAATGGTGAGTTTTAAATGGACATTTCAATATAAATCTGCAAAAAGAGTTGAATACAACATTAATAGGTTTGAGATTGGACTCAAAGGTATTAGTTTAGCACAGATATTCAGTAAATAAATAAATTCAAGTATTTATTTATTTTTTAAACTATTAAATAATTATTATTTAACTGTAATATATATATATATATATAATATATTTGATTTTATATTGTAGATTTTAAACTCAAGTTTGTTTTACAAAGCCATTGTGTAACAGATATTTCGTAAATTGCATTTTTGATAATAATAATAATAATGTCAGTAGTAAATTTATTTGATTTTATGTACTATGTTGTAAAATTCAAGCTTGCTTTACAGAGCCAAGATGTAATGTATTAAAAAAAATCATAATTATAATTAACAGTTTTTCTACCTGGTAATATACAGTAGTTTGTGTAACTGTGTATAAATGCACCCAATTTTAAAGCCCAAACTGTCCATTTTATAATGTGTTTTAGTTGTGTAATAGAAACAGTGCGTGTTGTATTGTATATTGCTGGATTTGTCCTCAAGGTATTTGATAACGTGTTGAGATCATGTTTAAATTGTCTCAATGCCGTTGTTGACCAATGTTTGCGATGGTCTGTCTTGTTTTAAGGGCACCTGCAACACATTAGCACAGCGCCTGAAGTGCGCTGTAAATGGTAATTGGCAAATTGAGTTTATGTGTGTGTTTCCAGTCTCATGTCATTGTAAACACTTACTACAGGATTGCAGCGCAGAAACGCTCCACTTTCTCTTTCCGCCCAAAGCACTTTTCCGATAGTAAGCAGCCTTGTCTCTAGGAGCCGAGTTCTGCTGACCAGCACGAGAGGTTTTTTCTTTCTCTCTCGCTCTGAGCCAACTTGAGGACAGTTTTAGTGGGCCAGAGTCTGACCACAGCGGCACCAGTGTTTATATAGAGCTGAAGTGTTAAATGGACAGGATGCCAGCGTGAAACAGAGACAGGAATTATGTTGGGCTGAGCTGTTGAAAAATGTCTGAAAAGACACAAAAAAGGGAGAAAATAAATAATTTTAGTTGTAGATGGGAGTGAACTTGTGAAGGTTTTCCTCATCTTGTTCTGTGCTCTCGGAATCACCAGTCTACGACAACCGTCCCATTCTTAGAAGAAAAGGTTCTATATGGAACCTTCAAAAGTTCCGTCCGGCGCTTCATATATAGAACCTTCCGGGAGTTCCATCATGGAAGCAGAAAGTATTATCACTAGAATAAATGGAAATAATCTGTTTAACATGAAAGTATTACGCAAGCATTTAAGAAATTTCTCCTTATATAGAACTTTTTTGGCATAAAGCGTTCTTTAAAATTGAGTCAAGAACCCTAGAGTTCTATATTGAACACCACTGAAGCTTTTTTCTAGTAGTTCAGAAATACTGAAACTGTCAATTCTATTCAGGTCAGTTCAATTTACATTTATTTGTATAGCGTTTTGCGCAATACATATATATAGTTTCAATTTAGCGTGATTTGTTATCAGAGGTGAGTGTGTTAAAGTAATGTCCGAAATGTACAGTTCTAAGAAAATACAGATCATGCTGTTTGCTGACATCATGTATTCATTTAGGCAGAAACAATGAGCTCATTTAAGCAATTATTACAAGTTATGAACATAATTATTACAAATTTGGCTCAGCCACACGTGGCCTGCTATTACCAAAATCCAACAGAAAATGACCATATTAACATCGTTAATACATGTCCCTGTTCTATTGTGTGTGATTTGCGCCTTTTAAAATAAAGTAGTTGTTGAAAAAAGTTTTTTTTTCTTATTACTGTCGTGATCTTTAATCCAAATATTGTAAAATTATTTATTTATTCATTCGTTTGTAAAACATATTTGAAATATCATTTACCATGGAAATCGTACGTTTTAAAAATGAGCAAATTTTACATGTTCAATAGGGATTCATTATTTGATTGATTGGTCAATTGATTGAAAATGTCACTATGGAAATCGTATACATATGGAAATGTTGTAACATTTAGTTGTAAATGCGTATTTTACAACTAATTCCCCCCCCCCCCCCCCCCCCCCACAAAGCATATTGTGCAAGCACTGGCATTGTTTAAAGCACTGGTAACGATCAGAGACAGATCTACTGGAACGAGACCTCTTTACTGGAAGACGCTGTAATGTTAACAATACTTTTTATGACTTAATATGTAGATCTGTGTGTGTTTATATCTTGGCCTGGACTCCATTAGTGGGATATGACCAACTAAAGAGAGTAATAATGCTTGCCTTCTGTTTCTCTGTAGCCCAGTATTCAGTTTAGGTGTGTGTGTGTGTGTGTGTGTGTGTGTGGGGCAGGGGATAGTAGGCGAGATGACTGATGTCGACCCCAAGCATTTCCTCTGTTGTGGATGGGAACGAGGGGCCCGATCTGCCCCCCCGAGTCACCCAGCTGTCAGGAAACAATACCCTTGGCCTGCTCAGACAAAACCCATTCCTGAAAATGTTTTTTTCCCTTTCTCTATCGCTCCCGCTCCCTCCCCTCTTCCTTCTGTGTGTATAATGTCTTTTCCATTTTTAACCATAGCCGTGTAAACTTCCTTCCTATGATCGCTCCGTTGGAAAGCAAGGTCGAAGATGTAAAAGTGGACCGGACTCCTCATTAATTCATTAGCGGCACGGATGAGGATTCGTATTTTCCGGCTGGATTTGAGCGATATCCGAGACCAGGACCAGTTTATTGAATCCAATGATTATATTTCCATCATATTATAATGCTGCAGTGTGTTTATCAGAGCAGGACGCGAGAGTTTGTCTTCACCAAGTCAGATGCTGATTGCGGATAATTGTGGATAATTAGCCAATAAGCATTAAGAAGAAACACAATTGGTTTGATTTTTTTTAGAGAGGCCATCATCCAATCAGTGTGCAGCGAGCTGTTCTTGATAACGCCAGTGTGTTTTTTTTAATTTACATTTTGCATATAACCACACATAATGCAATACATGTCATTTTTTTTGTTTTCAACATCTCTGACTGCAATAGGACAATATGTCATGAAATTGCTGAAAAAATGTGCATAAAATGGTCATAAAATAGTTAGTTTTTATTAGGGTTTAATGATATTTCACACCATTTTGGATATTTACCAAATATAAATATGCATATTTCATATTTTCAATTATAAAGTGAATCCTAAATAAAATTGCAGCATTTAAAACTATATTTTTTTTAAATTTATAATGTATTTATTTATAGACAAAATGGTTTAGAATTTAATATTTGCCATTTATCAGTTAGGATATTTATCAGAAAATAATTTTCACCTTATTGTTGGCATTGCTCTTCTGGCTCTATTAATTTCTAAAGTAAAAAAAAAACTTTTATAGTGTACACTAAGTGTAGTTTTACACAAGAATACCATTTTAGTCTTTCTAATTCAAAGTTGTATGCGTTACATGCCATTTCCCTGTAGCCTAATTATTTGTGAAAATTACTCCGTGAACGTTGTTTCAAAGTAAATCCTACATAATTTTTTCCCAGTGTACCTTTAGGAAGTTTTTATTTCCTCTTGACTTTAACGCGCTCTGCTCAAACACTAGTATGAGAATATTAGCTCCAACTAAATTCTCGAGCAGCCTAAAGAAATCTGTGCACATGAAAATCTGCTGTATCCGGCAGTTAAAACTGATATATAAACCAGATGTTTGAACTGCACTGAGACTTCAGCTATGACCATAACAAGAAGATCTGAACACAACCTCTGCATTCATTACAAACCGCATTGTGCATTCGTGATTATCAGCGCACCTGTTTGGCCCACGGTGGAATACACACTCGAAGAGATCGGGATGGTGTTTGCTCTCGTCCTGATAGTTGAAGTGATACAGGGAGAGGTCAAAAGTGCAGGGATATTCACTTGAGCATTATATATGTGGCTGTGTTTTTACCACGGTCCAGTTTTCCCACCTCTCTCCATGGGATTTCCTCTCAGCTGTCCCCTACACACACACACATACACATATACTGTATACACACACACACACACTCCCTCGATAGACGCCCACAGCTGGGCTCTGGGAGGAACACATTCTCCGACAAACACAGATTTCACACTTTCACTGTCTCTCCGTCTTACACACACACACACACGATACAGACACAGGTGTCTGCCAGAAGAATTGCTCTCCGCTGACCGTTCGACTTATTTATGAGCCTCTGAGAGGCAGATCTCATGCTGGAAGATTCTGTTAAGTCTCTTTTCAATTTGACATTTGTTTCACTCATTCAATCATAGTTAGTCATCAGAAAAAAACTTGTCTAGACACACACACACACACACACACACACACACACACACACACACACACACACACACACACACACACACACACACACACACACACACACACACACACACACACACACACACACACACACACTCACACACACACACACACACACACATACAGACTGCTCCGTTTTAAAAGGTGCTTTTGTTAACGGGTCTGACAAAACGTGTTGGTCGACTTTGCCACCCACTGAGGTGAAGTTTCTGCAACTGTTTTGAACCAGAACTTTCCCATTGAACTTTAAAGTAGTGAAGTTAAAATGGACAATTCTTTTATGGAATATTGCAGGATTTATTATAAATGATTTATCTGTGCACATTAATATTGTTTTAAATTCATGTTTCTGGTAATCTTGAATCTAGAATAATTTCTCTTGCAGCATCTCTTCTCTTCTCTGATGACGAGGGCGGGGCAATAACCTGTCACTCACATGAGATTAGCCAATAGCAAAACACAACCAATCAATCAATTCCCCACAGACCACATTTGTTCTTGTTCCAGAAGCCGTTTCACTCGGATATATGGCACAATAGGAAAGAAAAGTCTAGAGCAACTTCCCTTTCATTCCGACTTTAAATGGAAGATGTGAATTAAAACACAGTATTGCTAATCTGCCTTTTTGTTTTTCAACAGTATTTGCATATGAAATGGCCTCTTCTGGATGTTCCAGGCACAGCAGCACTCAAAGACTCACGATCACCTACTCCAGGACACTTAGTGAGTATCACACACACACACACACACACACACATAAACATACAGCGGCCAAAGAAAGTATTCAGACACTTCAGCATGTTATTGCATCAGATGGAAAAATCTAAAACTAACAGGCATTTATTGTACAGACAGAATTTCACAAAAATTTGGTTGGTTTTGAATAATGCAACAAGGGATATACTGTTTTAAAATAAGACACTCAATTCAGCACTTTCTGGTTGTCAAACTTAGTGATTGTTCACCCTAAAATGAAAATTGTCATCATTTAATTCACCTTCATAGTCTTTCATTCATCTACCTTTAAAGTCAGCATGAAATCAAAACTGATCCTGTTGATGAGCCACATGTATTTTATTACCGGTCTTGTAGCGAATGATTCATCCATGCAAGTTTTGCCTTTTGTTTTGAGCCCGTAATCTTTAATCAAAATGTCTTTAATCAAACTTAATCTTCCTGTGATGAGCCACACTTGTCTTAGTTGACGTATACAAGGCCGCGCTGCAATCAAGCCGATCGCATTCAGATGTTTTTCTGTACCGCATCTCTGAGATTGAGTTTTTAAGTGGTGTTGTCAGGCGATGTTTATTGACACGTATAAAGGCTACCTGAGCTTGTGTTGATGTGGGTGGCCATGCAAAGCGATTGATAGTGCTGTTGTTTGGCATGAAGAGGGCAAATTAAAAAGCTCATTGCTTCCAACCTACAATGTATTTGAAAACTACATTAATTCATTTTCTACATGATCACTTAAAGTCAAGTCTTAGGCCCTGTCCACACGGAGACGCGTTTAGCTGTATACGTACAAATTTTGTATCGTATTGGCGCTTCGTCCAGACGGATCCGGCGTTTCGGGACACTGAAACCGCTATTTTTTTGAAACGGGTCCCAGAGTGGATAAATCTGAAAACGTCAAACTTGCGTTTTCGTGTGTACGGCCAATCCGTACATTTTGTGAAACGATGATGTCATCACACCACGTGTCAGCATTAGTCACACATGTCGTGTTGGGTTCGTATAGAGCGCACAAGGTTATGCGCACGCTCCAATCTTCTTCTCCTGTTTAGTGCATCTCTGTGGCAGAATTACAGCGCCACATACTGGTCTGGCATGTAGACCACATCGTTTTCAGTCGGTTTCAGTAGTTTCATTTGTACGCATATATTTCTTGAGACGACGCAGTGTTTACGAAAAAAAATTTAGAACGAGGGAAAAAAAAGATCGGATAGGGAAAGCTCTGGCTTCGTGTGGATGTGGCCTTAAAATCAATTTTGGTTTCACTGCAGGCACATTACATGAAATGAAAGCTATATTTCCAAAATGTTTCTGGCTTAAACCAGAAAGGTTGGTACATCTATTAGGGCTGTACAATATTGGGAAAATATGCGATGTTGAGTATTGCGAATTTCTTGCGATATAACATTTCCTTTTTTACTTTTACATTTTACTTTTTTTTAATCATTTATATGTAATGATCATACTAAATAAATGGGTAGGCTAATAGATATTCTTCTGATCTTCAGTTTTTTCAGAAGGAGTTACACTTGCAACACTTTGATTAATAGCTGTCTGTGAGACGCTGTTATTGTTACTTGGCATTTCGTTAGCAGTTTTGGTAGATTTGGGCTTACACTTTTTGAAGTATTCATACAGCTCCCTGAGGTTGCGTTCTAGATGACTGTGGAGATTAGTTTCCCCTTTCCCCTGACAATTTTTCGGCACGGCTCAGTGACACCGTCACCAATGTTCACATATCGCATTTTTTGCGCATGCAAATTCGTTATTTCAAATGCAGGCGTGCGGCAAGCGCGCTCAAAATGAAAGCACATTTGCCAGGCCCGCCTATGCCGCAACGAGATGAGAACATCTCAACTTGTCAGAATGCCGCAAACTCATCGCAGGTGATGTGAGAGAAAAATCAGCTTCGCCCTTTCCGTAACAACATGGGAAGCTCGGCCGAACAGCTGATCATAGCTGTACAGGGCGGGGTTTTATTTCTCATCTCCATAAATATATCTAGTAGTAAATCTAATGCAAGGGCTAGAAATCAATGAATCCTTTGCTGATACTTCCTCGTCATCATGGAAAGCGCTCAGCGCAGTTCATGGTTGCATAGCAACGACAGACGCAAGCGCTTGTTGAAGGGAGGTGAACGTTTTTCAGGCGTTTTAGACGCGATATGTGAACGGCACCTTACACAGTACCTGCATTTGTGACACGCCTTCTCTATTGAAGCCAAAATATTGCCGTATTTCAGACGCACAGGTCTTTTTAGGCACAGGTTCTTCGCTGTTGTCATTTTCCTCGCTTGTCTCTACTCCCGCCATTAGTTTTTACTTTCCACTCTCGTCTCACTAGGTTTCCCTTGGGCCCGATCTAGCCAATAGCATAATAGCACCTACTGGGGAGGCGGGTATGAAGATAGAAAGGCCCCATCTGATTGGTCGAATTTGGATAAACAACCTATGCATGCGTGCAACACACAAATGCTTGGCACATAAAATAAATGTAATTTATCGCACCTCTCTGCGATACGGATATCGCATATACTATTATCGCGATGACGATAATTTTTCGATATATTGTGCAGCCCTAACATCTATGTCCCTCCTTACACCCGTTCACACCGCCAGCGACATGATCCCATTCATTTCATTGGAGGGCTGGCGACACGAGCGACGCGAAAGTTCAGAAATGTCAACTTTATGCAAATGAGAAGCGAATTTCACGAGCGATAACCAATAGGAGTGAAGACTGTCAGTAGAGCTCACACACCGTCTCGAGTCTCGACTGAAGGCACTGAAGGCACAGACACTGTTTTATATAATTTGACTGTAACCACATACATGATATAATACAATTATGTAATTATGCATGAAAAACAATCTGTCGACAGTCTTAGTGAGTTTGATTCATGCACTGATAGTTCGTGTCTTGTAATTGTATGATTCAAGTTTAGCTCTGCTGCAGTTCATTTTACAGTTTCCACTGCATTATGTTGATTTTTACGAACAAGAAAATTGATTATTTGTCAAATTTGAATGACGTTTTGACAGTATGAGTGAGTTTAATTTGTCGATCATTAATCGAGTTAATGATTTAATGCACTGAGCACTGCTGTGGTTAATATAACCACACTCTCCAACCGCATAATATTACTAATAAGCCTAATTCTTAGTCAAATTAGACTGATATCTTAGTTTTATATATCACTTGTGATTGTACTTTCTATAGATATGGCCAGACGTGCTGCCAATAACATTAGAGCGACAGCACTACGAAAGCGCACAAGCGTCTCCCAGTACAGAGACCAGCGACAAAATGCTGGCGGTGTGAACGGGGCTTTAGTGTGTGTGTTTGATGATGGCTGTCGGATAAGAACGAGCTTCCCTGTTGGCCAGATCTGTGTGAATCCAGTCTGGCTGGTTGGGGGTCAAGAGGGTTTGCATGATGGTAGTGTGTGTCCTCAGCTGATGTGTGTGCTTTGATTCACCTCTGCAAAGCTGATGAGAGATGAGAGATTTATCTCATCTGAGAGATCGTTACATTCTTGCTGTGGTGTGTGTGTGTGTGTGTGTGTGTATACACTAAAAATCTTACTGATCCTTTTAACCAAAAACATTTGACTGGTAACGTTTTTAAAGAAGTCTCTTCTGCTTACCAAGACTGCATTTATTTGATAAAAAAAAAATAACATACTATTATGAAATATTAGTACAATTTAAATCCGTTGTTTTCTATTTGAAATAATTTTTTTCCTGTGATCAAAGCTGAATTTTCAGCATGTCTTCAGTGTCACATGATCCTTCAGAAATCAGTATAATATGATGATTTGCTGCTCAAGAAACATTCTTTTTATTATCAATGTTGAAAACCGTTGTGTGCAATTTATATTTTCAGGATTCTTTGATGAATAGAAAGTTCAAAAGAACAGCATTTATCTGAAATAGAAAGCGTTTTGTAAAATTAAACACTACAGTTCAAAAGTTTTGGGTCAGTAAGAATTTTGTTTTTATTTTTTGGGAAAAGAAATAAAATAAATCAATACTTTTATTCATCAGGGAGGAATTGAATTGGTCAAAATTGACAACAAAGACATTTATAATGTTACAAAAGATTCTATTTCAAATAAATGCTGTTCTTTTGAACTTTTGATCCCAAACGTTCTGACTGGTAGTGTATGTCAGGATGAAACATGCAAACACACAACACGAGGAACCTCAGATTGACCCGTACTAAACCGGTTTAAGTGGAGAGTGGGTGGAAGAGTGACTTTGCGCAATCATTCGTTTTTCAAGTATGACTTGTGTGTCCAAATACTTTTTGGGGCCACCATACATTAAAAAAATGTAAATCAAAGTCTCATGACATTTGAAACAATTTGAATTATCCCTCCATCTGATAATAAATCTGTTTAAATTGCATGACTGAATAATGAAACTGATTAAAGCGTTACCTAATTACTTCCAGGCTGTAAAGAACAGTTCAGCTACTTACCATCTATTAGTGTTTTTTAATGAGGGATTTGTTGCTTTCACTCTGAAATCTCCCTGTGAAAGGGAGACATAATAATTGTGACATAATAAATACAGAAGGATGACTGATGAATGTCATCATTGACTCTTTGGCAGCCAAAGGGCACTGTGTGTGTGTGTGTGTGTGTGTGTGTGTGTGTGTGTGTGTGTGTGTGTGTGTGTGTGTGTGTGTGTGTGTGTGTGTGTGTGTGTGTGTTGTGTTGTGTTGTGTTGTGTTGTGTTGTGTTGTGTTGTGTTGTGTTGTGTTGTGTTGTGTTGTGTTGTGTTGTGTTGTGTTGTGTTGTGTTGTGTTGTGTTGTGTTGTGTGTGTGTGTGTGTGTGTTTGTTTCAGTCTCCGCTACCCGGTTCAGACTCGCTTTGTCCCAGTAACCCCTGAACTCTCTCTAACCTCAATCCCCCATGGGATTGTTCTTAAAAACACAGCATGCCTTGTCTTACCACCCATCCAGACCATTACGCCTTTATTGTATTTACTTAATATCACGTTATAAAATGCATGCACTCGCATTAGGGAATCAGCAGAAAATGCAACGTAATGGCAATCAAATTAGCTGTACTTGAACAGCGAGTATTGAGGATTTGATGAGAACGCAGTCTTCCTTCCTGCCTTTGCTTATTCTTGGCGTTGGCTGGAGGTTTGTTTGAGAACAACATCTGATCTCGAACGTCAGACTGCGCTGAGGACATTTTGCGTCGGGGTGAGAAGAGTGTGACTGAAGACTGACTCGGGTGTGTTTTTATTTATAGAGGAGAATGGCGCCACGAATACGACCTGCTCCGGTGAGCGAAAACTATCACCAAACAAAAAGTGTTGTGATTAAACCAAACTGTCAAAATTGTAAGAATGTCTTATTGTGATTGGCTTGTATTTTCTTGTAATAGCAATTTTATATCTAAAAGTTGCAACTATTTCTCATAATTGTTACTTTATATAGCGCATATGCAAATTACAAGTGCAATTAAAAGAAAGTGAGTGGCAGACGTGAGAAATTTCGCGAAAGTTGTGTTTACAGGAGGCGGACACAATTGTAAGAATTTCTTGTAATTGTGACTAACTCGTTTTTACTTATAATCTCACATCTGCACTTTTAATTTAACTTTTTTCTCACAGTTGTGAGTATTTTCGTAATTGTGACTTCATTTCAAACACAATTACCGGTTTAATTCTTTCGATCTGAGAAAGAAACGAGTGTTGACATGTTTTGTGGTGCTCAGACAGGACAACATAGGTTTGAGTCTAGCTTGCAACATTTCCTAATCCTGTCCACCCTTCTAGAAAATGTACGTTCGACCTATAAATCCTGAAAATTGTTCAAAACAAAAGACTCGGATTAAACAAACAGGACAATCCGATGTTAGTATTCATCCTTCCATTTCTTTCCCAATCCCACATTCTCCCTCAAACACACTCGCATGCTAAGCTTAGTCAGATTGAGCGCATAAGGTCAGTATGCTAATGTGTTATTCTGTTCACTCCTGAACGTTCAATAATTCAGGAGACAGGTTTGATTGGTATTCACCTTAGTGTGTGTGTCTGTGTGAACACAACAGGGCCCTCACTGTTTAGTGTGTGTCAGCATGTGATAAGCTAGGGCAGTTGATTAAGTTAGCATAGTGACGAGGCCTCAGATGGGAAGCTTTGTGGCTTGAGGATTGGGATCCATATTGTACGCAAGCAACCAGCGATTGTGTGGGAGTTTTTCAGGACAACACAGTAGAGAATTGTGAGAACAGTCGTACAGTTCCATGATCCTCTGTCTTTCTCACTCATTTACTCTCTGGAGTCCCATCCATAAAAGAGGCTGAGATGTCAGCAACATGTAAAAATATAAATGCAATCTATTACGTCAAGTCACTTTTATTTCAAATTCTGCTGTAAAGCAGCTCTAAAAAGACAATGGTGTCGTTATTCATCTTCGCGTTTTCTACTTTGTATTTCACAGTTTTGACTATTTCTCATAATTGTTCATTTATACATCACATATGCAAATTCCAAGTTCAATTAGAGGAAATTAAGTGGCAGATATGAGAAATTATGTTAAAGTTATGATTCAGGAAACTCGCAATTGTAAGAATGTTTTGTAGTTGTGACTAATCTTTAATAGCAAGTTTATATCTAAAAGTTGTGACTATTTCTCATAATTGTTACATCACATATGCAAATTATAATTGCAAAAGGAAGAAATTAAGAGAGAAATTAAGTGAAAGTTGTGATTAAAGGAAACTGTCACATTTGTAAGAATATTTCTAACTCGCATTTTCTTGTAATAGCAATTTTATATCTAAAAGTTGGAACTATTTCTCATGTAAAATGTAAAAATAGATATGCAATCTATTACATCAAGTCAAGTCACCTTTATTTAAAATTGTGTTGTGAAGCCGCTCTGAAAAAGACAACAGTGTCATTATTCAGCTGAAGTCAGTTCAGTGTTAATTCAGTTCAATATCTGTGTAAAGTTCATTGATTATGAAACCAGTTCAATTCAGCTATAATCAGCTCTACAGAAGACAAAAGTGTTATTCAGTATTTAGAAGAGTGTTGATTCAGGTTAAATAGGGTTGATTTAAAGGCCATAGTCTCGTCTCATGGCCTAGTGGTCCGTGACTTTAAGCTGTGATGCTCATGCAGGAAAAGCAGGTTCGAATCTGCCGCATTTCCTCATCCAAACAGTGACTGAAAATAACAAGTCCTGAATCTGGGGACAGCCTTGTCAATGCATACTTTTTAGTTTTCATTTCTGTTTGGTGAATTTCTACTAAATATTGTTAAAAAATGATTGGTCATTAAATTTCACCAATTATTTTATTGTATCTGTGTGTGTGTAGCTGCTGTAATACTAAAAACGCTAAGTCAGCTTAAGCTTTTTGTGTAAGTGTGTGTTCCTACCAAATTTGTACCCAGAAGTGAGCTTAACCTGACAATGTAAAAAAAAAAAAAAGGTTCCCACTTTATATTAAGTGTATTAGCTACTGTGCACTTACATTTAAATTAATCATTTGATACAATGCACTTATTGTGTACATTGTACTTGTATTTAAAAATACCTGCTTGTTATTACCTAACCTTTCCCATACCCCGCCTCAATAGCAACACAAGTGTTTTGCAATATGCAAAGTGTCCAAGTTTCTTAGATATACAAAAATGAAAAGTTTTTTTCTGTTATAGTTTCAGTTAAAGTATTTATAACTAGCTGCATAAAAACAGTAGAAGCCTATGCAATGTCCCCATTTAAGTGTGTGTGTGTGTGTGTGTGTGTGTGTGTGTGTGTGTGTGTGTGTGTGTGTGTGTGTGTGTGTGTGTGTGTGTGTGTGTGTGTGTGTGTGTGTGTGTGTGTGTGTGTGTGTGTCTGTCTAAATGCTGATGTCATGTTCTGCCCACTCTTACATCCGCTTCCTGCTTTGGTGATAAACAAGCCTCTGCTATCCCAGCATGCCATGCAGTCTCGTTTTTTCCTTTTCTTTTTCTTTCCTCCTTTTTTGAAAGGACTCCACAAAGACTCAGAACCTCCCAGTGGAAAGGAGAGAGCAGCACACACACACACACACACTCTCTCACTCACACTAACACAGACAGACAAACTCGCATAAATACACACACACACACACACACACTCTCTCTCTCACTCACACAAACACAGACCGACAAACTCACATAAACACACACACACATAGTCTATCTCTCTCTCTCACTCACACACACACTCACACAAACAAACTCACTCACACAAACAGACAGACAAACTCACATAAACACGCACTCTCTCTCTCACTCACACACACACTCTCTCTCACTCACACAAACACAGGGGGACAAACTCACATAAACAAGCACTCTCGCTCTCTCTCTCTCTCTCTCTCACACACACACACACACACACACACACGGGACTCAGGAGGTTGTTTGGTCCGTTGGTAACTCTTGTACCCAGGGGCTGTTTGCCTAGTAATTTATCTCAGATGTGAAGGATTGAGAAGCATGTTTGGCTGAGTGAAATCCCCCATCCCTCTTGAACATGTTCTCCTCCACCCGTCCCAGCAGCGCCGTGCCCTCTTGGCCAGACCGACACACACTCAATCTGCACAAACCCTGCGCCAGCTCCTGACACACACTAATGCCGTTTAGCTTCCCTTACTGCGGCTCTGCTTTTTGACATACTCTCACACACTCGTGTCCTGTTGATACTGAATACCAAAATGCCCTCAATTTGGCAGTCTGGGAGTACTTGACAGCTTGTTCGTGAAATTTAAAAGCCGTTGAGTCTTTCAGCGCCACAGATCGTCTGCCCCCTATTGACAGGATTTTGATCAGGACTTCAGAATACTAGATATTAGACTTAGATGAGATGAAATTAAGACACGTTCCTGCCAGTCTTATAGTTTATCAATCAACTCATTCCAAAGGAAATCTAGTTTTCTTCCGAATAACTTTTTCTGCCTCTAAAACAACTTTTTCGGCTCTTATTTGACACCTGTCATACAGAGACCGATTTATTTACCGTCCAATCACGCCCTGATGGATAAAGTGAAGTTCTACCATACTTTTCTTTTCTTTTTCTTTTATTGAATTTGCATTCTTAATCATGTTGTTGTTGTTATTAAACCAAATGCATTTGCGAATGTGATTTTAAAGGTGTAGTCTGCAATTTTTTTTGTCTGATACAATATCGGATAATTTTGGATAATTGTGTACACATTTAAATTACCTTTGTTGTCATTTAGTGAACTAGAGCATTGTTTCTCATCCATTTTGACTTAAAAAGGCTCCACTGTATACAACAATCATCAAGCCCCTTGATTTTTCCTGTTGTTTGTGATTTAGGGGTTTTAAAAATATTTTTTACTTGCAATTCAAAGCTTGGCATGACTTAAAAAAAATTATATTGATTATAAAAAATAAGATTTTATTAGTTTACATGACTTTCCCAGCTCTAGAAATCAACCTTTTAAAACAAGGCCACCTCATATTTCAAGGATTTTATAGATTGTGTTGTCAAGTAGAAAAATGTAAAATAGAAATATACACATTTTTTGTTGTTGTTGTTTTAGCTTAATAATGGTTTTGTCTTATTTTAAATCTTTTAATGTATTTTGAGGTCCCCTGGACGAGAACCGCTGCACTAGAGTGGTGAAGTTAAGTCTGTTATACTGTTAAATGTAATATTTGAGCCAATCTCAAAATTAATATACATACATTTATCCAATGATGCCTAAATTCACTTTTAAGTTGTCTAGTATTTAGGGCTGCAACAACTAATCGATAAAATCGATTATAATCGATTATGAAAATCGTTGTCAACGAATGTCATTATCGATTAGTTGGTCTGCTTACGTCACGGGGAGCGTTTACTGGTACGCACACACACGCAAGGTCTCTCTCCCTCAGGCGCTCTGCCGAGCGCGCGCGCTACACTGTTTGGAGCAGTCTCTTCTGTCTCTCATGCGCGCTCTTGCTTGCGCGCTCTAGATTTCGGGAGTTTGAACTAATTCGCGGGCATCAGGGAGCCGCAATCAATATGCGGGAGACTTCCGGGATGTCTGTATTTTGTCTCGAGCATCAGGTTGTGCAATCAGTTCGCTCCCAACGTAAGTGATGGATTAAAATAGCGCTACCGCAGAAATAGGTTAAATTAAAACGGTGTTTACAAAGTGAAGCATTAAATACAAAGGCAGTTAATAACAGCAGCAGTAAAATATTGTTTTTTAGTCACTGTACTCAGTGGTTTTCAGCGAATGCTTGTGCACTAATGCATAATTTCTCCTGTCCTTTACTCAAGCCTGTTAGCTTGCTGGGTAACGTTACCTCCATTCCGTTCTCTTTTTATAGCATTTGTCTACTAAGTTTTAATTGTTTTTCAAACGCGATCTACTGCGGCTCTACATTCACACAATTGTTTTCAGTCTTTCTATATTTATTTAATCAATTTATCCTTATATTATATTCTTTTATATATTATATATATAATATATATTATATTCTTTATCCTTATATTCCTTATATATAATTAATTTTAAATAAAAATTAAATTATATATTTTAGATGTTTTTAGTTTGTTTTTAGTTCAGATATTCACATCTGAACAACATGTCTGTGTAAATTTGTTTTAACAAAAATTGTGTTAAAACATAATATGTTGGATATCATTTTTTTAACAATAATCATGTTTGTCAACTTGCCATCAGCAATTATCATTAAAAACAATGCAAATATTGATATTAGTAAAACTCAATGTGTGGCTTTTGCACTTTTTAAAGTACACTTTTACACATAAATACCCTGATTTACGGTTTTATTTAGTTATAATAAAAAAAAAAAGTAATTTAATTTCTATCCGATTAATCGATTAATCGAAAAAATAATCGTCTGATTAATCGATTATCAAAATAATCGTTAGGTGCAGCCCTACTAGTATTTAAACCGTTGTTTTATGTTTTATTTTTTCACAATATTTTTAAAACTGGCCATTTTAACAGTGATAGGCTATAACATTCAAATAATTAACTTCAATATTGGCGTTCCTAATTGTTAGTGTTTATTATGGAAACAAACCGAAAAATGGCTTGCTTGGTTATTTTTGCATTACAGTGCGATATCAGTGCTGTAACATCAAAAATAAAATTGATGCTGTAACCTCAAATAATAATAAAAAATGATCTTTTATAATAAACAACAAAAAGTAGTGTGCCGAGTAAAATGGTAGCCATCACAGCATTTTGATGTCGTCGAGTGATGGCAAATATAAATGAGTGAGGTGATCTTTAATGTCTTTCCTCACCTTATAGGCCTAAAGCAGTTCTGCTCACACCCACACTCCAGAATGTGTTTCAGCAATGTTTTCAGGATGATGAAATATTGATGCAGTCATTCCCCAGTCCTACAGATGTGCTGCCCGAACCACAACATCTCTCACTCGCTTTTACTAACAAACACAAATGTGAACTAGATTGCCACTTCATTCATTCGTGGAGGTTTCATTATCCTAAATGAATGTTATAATTACATGGCGTGCATGTACATCATGCTCTGCTCGTGTGTTATCTGTTGTCTTGGAGTTGTCAGTGCATTGAGTGATTGTTGTGTAAGAGATTGTCAGGTACAGTTTGTGTGCACAGGGCTTTGGTGTGGCATTGGGTGTGAGTCTGTCTGGCTCAGCGCTCAGCTCTCACGGCATTCCTTGGTGCGCGGCCAGATTGCTTCATGCTTGTCATTAGGGCTGCACAATATATCTGAATTATTGAAATATCGCAAATGTGCATTTCATGATATGCATATTCCAAAGGCTTGCGATAACTGAATGATTTTAGTACTTCAAAAAGTTTATTCAAGACAGATAGCAGAGAATAGACTGGACACATGACTGCTATATAGAGCTGGGTATTGTTAGGAATTTCACAATTCGATTCGATTTCGATTCTTGAGGCTTCGATTCGATTTCGATTCGATATTGATTTATTAGCTTCGATATCGATTCAATAATTAGTAAATACACAAGTAATTAAGTACCTGAGTATATTTTTAAATAATGTGTGCAGTATTACCAATGTTTAAGAACAAATTGACCCCAGGATGTTTCCTGTCATGGTTTATTTAGCAGAACAAACTGTACAATATTGTACATGTGTTGAATACAAACCACAACTGTAACAAACTGGTGCTTTATTAACACACCTCTGCATGTGTGCATGTAACTGTAATAGAAAGTATATTTCTTTCTTCCTATACATTCAAGTTATAAAATAAATGTAAACGAAACACAAAATGTGCATACTCATAAAAAAAATGCGCTTCGTGAGGCACATTTGCACACACACGCACGGACTCTCTGTCGTGCGCGCGCTACGCGGTTTGGAGCTCGCGAGCTCTAGATTTCGGGAGATTTGAACTAATTTGCGTACATCAGGGAGCCGATATAAATATGCCGGAGACTCCCGGAGACTTATTGTTGTTGTTCTTATTATCATTTAGGGGGGCTTAGGAACATTTTGGGGTAGCTTCAGCCCCCCTAAAATAGGCCTAACAACGTCCCTGATTGGCGGTGCAGGCTTGAACGGAGTGCAGCTGCTGTCCGTCATCTTGCTGTTTTGGTAAAGCGCGTCTTGTACAACGCTGAACACTAACATATAACACGTAATTAACATATAACGCTCGGTACGTATTTAGTTCTCTTCTGCAGCCTATGTGGCCAAATACACACAAAATTAGGTCAAAATGCCCGTCTTAGTGAGTATTCACTTAAACAGTCAGTTATATTAAGTGAACGTAAACAGTTGAGAAAGAAAATGCGCGTGTAACAGTGAATTGGATCCATGCATTAGCTCTTAAAGTGACAGCAGCCTAATATTCCTGCTGCTGTCTGTCATTAATTATAATCAAACAACAGAAGACGGAGAGAAAATAACTCGCTGCTCTCGACTGAATAACTTTTGTAGCTTTAAAAAGAATTTGAAAACAAAGCTGTTTTATTTTTATATTTGATTATTCAATTTCTGTTTTGTACATTATCATATCGCATATCACATTATTTACAGAGTTATCGCATATCACACTTTCAATAATCGTGCAGTCCTACTTGTCACCCACACATACAGATATATATATCCTCGTATATCCTCTGATACATAAGCAACCACTGGCCTCTCTTTACCCAAGAACCATTGTGGTTTTACATCTGACACGCATTCTGCTAAATGCACAACAAATTCAATGGCAATGGCAAGCTTTTCTCAATTAAGTATCATTGCTTCAGGTTCTCAATTTGTTCAAGACAAGTAAACTGTCGGTTGTAAAATAAAGAGCAAAGTAAACCGTGCTTTATGGGTATCTAACAGCATCAAGTGTTCAAGTCATACATTTACAAATGTAGAAAAAACACTAGTTTATTAATAAACAATTCAAATGTTTAATGCATAATCCTTAGTTTGGCCGGTTCTTTGTGGCAAAGTTTTAGCTCCTTTACAAGATTAGCATACTGCCCTTCAGACTCTCTGTTCTTTAAGATTGGGTTCTTTTAAAGAAAATAAAAAGCTCGTCTTCACAGGACGATGATGATGATGATGATGATGAAGTGTCCATGTTTTCTCAGCTGTCGGCGCGCAAGTTTTGGAATGTTGAAGCTCTGAAAGTCGCAAATTCGCGTCGCGGCTGATGTGAATGGTTTTGACGCGAACTATTCGCACTCGAACTATTCGCTTTTTCGTTACGCGTCCGGTGGGAAAGGGCCTTAAGTCTTAAATTATTGAATTATTTTCTTTAGCTAGTACTGATTGGATCTTATTCAGTTCACTAACCCTACGTACGAGTAAAAGTGATGCT
>NW_027508805.1:465000-470000 GCF_051911475.1 Siphateles boraxobius | reverse complement strand
GGCCTAAACCAGCCATGGCACCAGCACACAAACACAATCAGTGAAATGTCATCTAATTATTATCAACAAAATGTTGAAAATATCGAGATATATTTTTGTAAATATTGCACACCCCTAATGTACGGTATTCAGTTTGATTTCTTCAGGTCTTAAAATGCCTTAAATTTTACTTTAAAAAGTGTGCAGGAACCCTGACATCATCACGTACAATAGAAGTCCCATTTCATTGGCTAGGGCGCCAACCAATAAAACGGCTCGTTTGAGCACCCCCGCTCCCCTTTCTCTCTCGCCGCCACTGAGTTTGAAGTGCACAAGTTAGTTTTGCTTCTAATATATCGCGAAAAGAGTAGCAAAAGTCAAGGCGCGACATTTGAAATTGCAGTGACAGATTTGAGAAGTGCCTAATTGAGGTTGTACTGCAAATGTGAATGTAAGAATAAGTGCAAATATATATATATTTCAAGTTTGTGTCTGTCAATGTATTTCTGTGAATGGCATTTTACACATTTGTGACTGCTTGTCTGCAGCTTCAAATTCAGAATACAAGTTTGTGACAATTGTCTGCGAGTGCAAATTTCATCATTCAACTTCAGATTTTTATTTGACAGGTTTTCAAATTGGAGCTGTGAGTGTAAATTTTAGCGTGCAAGTAAGAATATTTATTGTACAACTTCTCAAATTCACATCTTTGTGCCTCTTGAGTTTCGCTACTCTTTTACCTTCATAGTAGCTTTCTGTTTGACAACTTGAACCCGTTGTGAATCTGCATGGGCAAATTATTGCAAAATGTGCAAAAATTAGCCGAACAGAAATAAATGTGAATGTGTCTTAAAGCAGATTTCTGAAAGTCACACATTCAGTCTAAATTCTGCTTTTGAGGTGAGATGACTATAATAACTGCACATGCAGTTGAATGACGTCTTCCCGGTATCCCAACTGAAATTTAAGGGGTTTAATAAGAGTATAAGAGCAATAAGAGGAGGGCGGAGCAAACATTGGTTCAGTACTGGATGACGACAGGTCTTGATTGTGTCTGTAGAAGCTTTCAGCGCTGGAATCAGAACCGTGACCCATTCAGCCGCTTGTAGGAGGTGGTTTTCATGGGATTTGGAAAGTGGCGTATGTGTTTGGTAAGGGGGGAATGGTCTTGAGTGTGCCACACTTTTTGTTACCACAGTAACCTGGCACTTTACAGGAGCCGATAAAGGAGCTTTTCAGCTGGTGCTTTATTTGGACCATATATAACATTCAAACAGAAATAAGAGTGTGTTTTAGTCCAGACGCAGCATTAAGACCCTGAGTTTTTGAGCATGGTATTCTGGGAACTTTAAAAGCCCTGATATACAGTTCAAGTGGAATTGTAGAATGACAAAATCAGACCAAAACACAGTTTGTTTAGAGTTCACTTCTGGAGTTGTTCGAAACGGCTTGCCAAAGTAAAACTTCTGGAAAAATTAGCTCTGGCTGATAAACGCCTTCAAAACACCATTGGTCTGTGGTGATGACATTATTGGTGGGTGTGGCTCTGAGGACCCGCCTTCTTTGATACGTAAATCTCCGCTTTATAGTAGAAAATAAAGTTGTATTCTAATTTAAAGCCACACTGACACTGTTTTTTTTTTCTTTTTCTTTTTTTTCCTTCAAGCAATCTAGTTCATAAAGTGCTATATTAATAAACGCAACTGGACTTGAGTGATGAATCGCAGAGCTGGTGCAAACACATCGCTATGATGCTTTCTGAACTGCTGTTTTCTCACTGCTGTCATTTATATTATTTGTTTATATTGTTAATTGAGAGGAAAGCGCGGAGCACCATATTTACAGATTCATCTAAACGTCGATCTCAGAAGCGTGGACGTGTCGGGGTGTTCGCTAACAGTATCTCTGGCCCAAGTCCAAAATCTTTTAAGATCGAACAGGAAAGATGTGCTTTTCCTTTAGAACTACGATATTGATATCTGCGATATTTGAAACTAGTTTTTCTGCAATATATATATATATATATATATATATGCGATATCAAAACTATTTCACCAAATGATTTGAATAGCTCTATTTGAAAAAAACTAATAATTCTAGTATAATTGGGGTGATTTTGTAGAGTGAATTTGCATAGAAAAATTATAAACATATCACAAGCACAGATAAATAAAATAGAAGAAAGATACAATTAAAATAAGCAGTGCTTTTGTTTTTCATTTAAATCTAACCATATTCAAGTACAGACATTGAATCACTGTATAAATGAAATATAACTAATATAATAAATTAATACAATTTATCTTTGTTAAAGCTACAAACGTAATTTTCTCTTTTTCTTTTGTTATTTGAAGGAATAACAAACACAAACAGCTGCAGGTACATTAGGCTGCTGTCCCTTTAAGACGAATACACACTCCTAATATAAATGAAACGCATCCGTTTTCCTTCTCAATTGTTTCAATGGGCACATCGCAATATCGACGCTATACCGATATATCGTGCAGCCCTAATTTCTTTGGTTTCAGAAGACAATAATGGTAATTAACCTATCTTTTTCTTTACAGTTTGGTGTCCAGTCGCTTTTCTCCTCATATCGTTCATCATCCTCACGGTCTTCATCAGACGGGCATCCCTCACCCAGCCATCGTCTCTCCGGCTATTAAACAAGAACCCAACGGAGAACTCAGTCCAGCGGCTCACGCGTAAGCTCAAGCATGCTACACACTTCCCTGCTGTTTTTCCTTTCTTCTTTAAAGGGTTAGTTCACACAAAAATGAAAATTAGCCCCTTTACTCACACTCAAGCCATCCTAGGTGTATATTTCTTTCTTCTTTCAGACGAATACAATCGGATTTATATAAGCTCTTCCAAGCTTTATAATGTCAGTAAATGGCGGTTTCTGTTTTTGGAGTACATCAAAGCTCATCCATCCATCATAAAAGTGCATCTATGCATCTATCCATCATAAAAGTGCATCTATGCATCATAAAAGTGCATCTATCCATCATAAAAGTGCTCCTATCCATCATAAAAGTGCATCTATCCATCATAAAAGTGCATCTATCCATCATAAAAGTGCATCTATCCATCATAAAAGTGCATCTATCCATCATAAAAGTGCATCTATGCATCTATCCATCATAAAAGTGCATCTATGCATCTAGCCCCTAATTTAATAACAAACTATCATTTAGACGGAAGTGAATCAATCAAAACTTACTTTAGCTGGAAAAAAAAACATTTTTCAAGAACCTCTATAAAACCAAACCAATCTCTGTTACTTTAAATTATATGTTTATCTCTGTTAAGCTGCTTTGAAACAATCTACATTGTTAAAAGCGCTATATAAATGAGGATGACTTGACTTGACTTGACTATGCATCATAAATGTGCATCTATTTATCATAGAAGTGCATCTATTCATCATAAAATCCATCTATCCATCATAAAAGTGCATCTATCCATCAAAAAAAGCATCTATCCATCATACAAGTGCATCTATCCATCATAAAAGTGCATCTATCCATCATAAAAGTGCATCTATCCATCATACAAGTGCATCTATCCATCATACAAGTGCATCTATCCATCATAAAAAGCATCTATCCATCATAAAAGTGCATCTGTCCATCATAAAAGTGCTCCACAGGCTCTGGCGGGTTAATAAAGGCCTTCTAAAGCGAAGTGATGCGTTTGTGTAAGAAAAATATCCATATTTAACACCTTACAAAGTAAAATTCTACTTGGCCCAAAACGCAAATTACGCAACTTGTGACATCGGAAGTAGCGAAAGAAGAATGTCATATACACCTAGGATGACTTCAGGGTGAGTAAATCAGGGGCTAATTTTCATTTTTGGGTGAACTATCCCTTTAATGCTTTATTCAACTAAATAGCATTAGCTTCTCACTCTCACCTTCAAATGACTCGGTGATAAAGTTTATCGCTGTTTTGTCTACCAACTCGCCACATGATACACAGTCCTTTCTGTGTCTTTCTCACTGTCACTCCCTCACATCCAGTATAAAGACTGACCCACGTGTGGCGTATGTTTGCAGAAGGTCTCCAGGCCCGAATAAGAAGGAGGACGAGAGGAAACCTCACATAAAGAAGCCTCTGAACGCCTTCATGCTCTACATGAAGAGATGAGGGCCAAAGTGGTGGCCGAGTGCACGCTAAAAGAAAGTGCCGCCATCAACCAGATCCTTGGCCGCAGGGTGAGTGAACAGTGTGTGTGTGTTTATATTAATATTAGGGCTGGGGGAATTAACGCGTTAATCTTTGCGATTCATTTGAGATGTTTAACGCATAAAAAAAAAAAATAACGCAATTGACGCAGCACTTTTTTTGCCTCGTTTTAATGACGTTCTGTTACGGCTGCTATTGTGAGTGTGCCGAACCAAGTCACCCTGTCATGAAGGACAAGGATGGAGTTTTAGGAGGAATGTCTGCATTTAAAAAGTTGCTGACAAAACAAAGATGCTGTGTTCAATTAGCAAAGCGGAGTTCAAATACCATAGAAACTGGATGCACCGAATTTTCAAAACGGCATTTTCGTTTTTTGTCCGAAAGAGCAAAAAAACCGCAGAAAATTAGTATGTTGCATAGAACTGATTGAAGAATAATATGTTTAATATTATTTTAATATAGGGCTATTTTCTGTCCAATTTTTGTGGGCTTTTTTTTTCTTTTTTTTCTGTGTTTAATTTAATTAGGTGATTCTGTTTAAATATCGAGGAATACAAGCTTGGGGGAAATGCGATTAATTGCGATTAACCAATTAATTTTTTTAATCGATTCCCAGCCTGGGATCCAAAATGTTTCGTGAATTAAAATTGCAATGTAGTCGATGCGCACGTTTGCTGTGTAAACACTAATGTGTCCCACATCATCAACGTGTCATCATCGCCTTCAATCAACCACTGGGATAAAAACTAGTTTACAACTTTGCCAATTGCTTATGTTGTCCTGTTGGTTCCTTATAATACTTTTATTCATCAAGGATGCATTCAATTTAT
>NW_027508805.1:445000-457500 GCF_051911475.1 Siphateles boraxobius | reverse complement strand
TGTGGAAATTGTCAATGAACAATACTTTTATTAACCTTAATGTTACAAATGGACTTTTATTGTAAAGTGTTTCCATTTCATATAAATCCAAACGTATAAATCATGTTTAGAGATCGGTATGGATTTTGAAACCAATAGTTCCAGCCATCGGTTATCGGTGCCGATTAATCAGCAAAACCAAATTAAAGTATGTGTAATGATGTATTACTCATATACGGTATGACCGAAAATGGAGTATTTGAAGTTGTTTTTGCTGCGATCAGTAAAAATGCAAGTGAAGAAAAACACAATCACTTTGATATCCGCCTCATAATAGCAAACATTTATCTAGATTAACGTTAGAGCGAGCGGCCATGTAACAACTTTACATGTTTCAAATGATAAGCAATATTTGCGGTCGATGGATGATAGGCGAGCGTTTGCTTTTCCTTCCCGACACACTTTAATAACCACAAAGACCTGCTGTTAACGAACTGGCACTCACCGACTGCGTGATGTCACTTCCTGTGGAGTTTGTTTTTTCTGCGACTAACCGACTAATAAAATATTGATCGACTAAGCCTCTTCTGATCAACAATCGTTTAAGTCGACTATTAGTAGGCAGACCTATATTTATATAACATTATTTAATTGAAATATCAAATTAAATTTGTAATTAAAAAAACTACCATATGTACTATATACAAAATTGCTATTACATTGAGAATCGAATGTGAACCATTGAGAATAATGGAAATCACGAGAGAGAAAAACTAAAGCCATTCTCATTCTAGACACTGCAACATGTGCCTTTTAAAAATAAAATGTCAATTTAAGATTTAACAAATATTATATAATAATAATATACATGATAATCTACTCCATTTTCATGTAATGCAGCAAACCTGCAGGTTTAAATGTGTTTTTAATTCTGCTAAGAGCTCACGTACTTTAACATGTCCAGATGAGTATTTGGTGGGAAAATATAATAATAAAAAAGTGTCTCTAAATGTAATATTTGTGATGATTTCTGAGTGCATCATGACTTCAGTATTTCTGGGTCCCAATCCCCTGTTTTTTCCTTGTGGATTTATGTTCCCTGTGCAAAAATGTTATAATAGGGTTCGTACAAAGTGCTTGAATTTGACCTTTTGAAATTTGAAGTCCTGGAAAACAGCCATATTTATGCAAAGTTTCTAGAAAAGTGCTTGAATTATTCAAAGACAATATATGTGAAATTAGAAATTAATTTTATCAATTAAACAATCTTTTCATGCAAGATTAACGTTGCAGCCCATCTGAAATAGATATAATAGAGAAGAGCGTAATATTCCTCATATCCAAGTAAATAATCCAGCTTTTATTCTTCAGGTCAATCGTATATTCATGGAGAAGAGATCAGTTTGAATGTGCTGCACTTTATTTGTGCCATCTTGTTTTATTAGTTTATTTGTAATTTATCTATTTACCTTTTTTTAGAATTAGAAAAATAATAAAGATATTGTTTAATAAGTGAGATCTCGGATTGTAGGCCTTGAAAAAGCAACAACAACAAAAAAAAGTATTGCTTGAAAAGTCCTGGAATTTAATATTACAGCACCTGTACGAACCCGGTTATAAATTCTTCCCATTAATAATGTGATTTCCGTCCTCTTTTAAAAAAATATAATAGTAAAAAAGTGTCTCTAAAATATAATACTTGTGATGATTTCAGTGTTTCTGGGCTCCCCCAAAACCCACTTTTTTCTCCTTGTGAATTTGTTCCCTGAGCAAAAAAAAAAAAGAAGTTATAAATTCCTGCCATTGATGAAGCGTTTTCCATCCTCTTTCAGATTTCTCAGCGCGGAGCAAGAAGCCGTGTGTGCAGTACCTCCCCCAGGAGAAGATGATTGACAGCCCTGGCTCCTCCCACGGGAGCATGCTGGACTCCCCGGCCACGCCCTCAGCGGCCCTGGCCTCGCCCGCGGCCCCGGCCCCCACACACTCGGAGCAGGCCCAACCACTGTCCCTCACCACCAAACCCGATCGCCAACACCACTACCCTATGCTGGCCAAACCCCCTTCATCATCATCATCTTCATCATCATCATCAGGCAGTCAGTTAACCCCGCCTCTTCTGTCGAGGCCACTCCCCTTTTCTTCCCTGCATGCCTCTCTCCTGTCTCCGCCCTCCCCGTACCATCACTCCCATCATGCTTTGTTCCAGTCTCAGCCACTCTCTTTGGTAACCAAATCAGCTGACTGACTCTCCTCTAAAGCAATTCTTTCTTAATGTCTTTTAAATAATGCTGTATATTGCTTTTTTACCTCCTTTTTTTTTTTTTTTTTTTTTTTTTTTGGAGAAATAGATGTCAGGTTAACTTTTTTGATAAGTGAGAAAAGGAAATAAATATTATTATTGGTCAATATTTGATCATCCGCTTTTCTTTTGTCTGTATAAAACAATGTATTTTTTGTAATGTCTACTTTGGAACTGGTTTCTTATTTGATGCATTTATTCAGTAATCTTGTATAATAAAAAAAAATACATGTATTAAAAACTACTTTTAAAAGACAAGAAGGAACAAAAACATTTAAGCTTGACTGTAATTAATGCTAGTTTTTGGAGTTTAATGCATAGTACTGGCAATTTATTAGACCTCTTTGCAATGCCCCCCCCCCCCCTCTACCCCAGTTTTGAAGTGTGTGAACTTGATAAATAAAACTTGTAAATTGTTTCTAAAAATGGATGTTATTGTCTTCTTGGGGTTAAGTTTATTTAATCAGTGGTTGTCTTTTTTTGTAATTTTCCAGGCATGGATAAGCCATGGAAATAATATTTTTAAAAATGTATTATTGGAATGTAACCTAAATTTAGCAGTCATTTAATAGGAGATAGTTGGTTCCCATAAATAAAAAAATGGGATTTTTAAAATGTTTTTGAAAAAAGTCTCTTATTCTCACCAAGGCTGCATTTATTTGATTAAAAATACAGTAAAAACACTTATATTGTGAAATTTAAAGTTTTAATTTAAAATGACTGTTTCTATGTGAATATATAGTAAAGTGTAATTAATTCCTGTGATCAAAGCTCATCATTACTCCAGTTTTCAGTGTCACATGATCCTTCAGAAATCAAGTCAAGTGACCTTTATTTATATAGCGCTTTTACAATACAAATAGTTTCAAAGCAGATTTACAGAGATAACAGGAAAGTAAAGTTGTAATAGTATTGTTAAATTCAAAATTAAATGTCCCCAACTAAGCAAGCCAATGGCGAATAAAGGCGAAAAAATAAAGTTGTAAATCAAGTTACATTTAATATCAATGTTGAAAACAGTTGTGCTGCTTTTTTCTGGATTTTTTTCTTTTTTTGATGATGAGGATGATGCATGAGCAAAGTTGAAAGGAACAACATTTATTTTAATTATAATTTTTTGTAACATTATTAATATCTCAAATTAATGCGGTCATTTCTTCCAAAAAAAATCCCAAAACTAAATAAAGACTAATGTATTTGTACTAAATTGCAATAACTTTGAAGGTTGATCTTGACTAATGCAGTCAACATTAAATTTTGTTAATTAAATTAAATCATCTCACTGTATTCAGAAATGTTTGCATGAGGAACAATCATGCGGTAACAGGGTTGCACTATACCGCTGAATATAAAGTAATTAAAATATAAATTACATTTTTATTTCCGACAATTAATTGAATATAATTACAATTTCAATTATTTAAATTGCTGAATGTATAGTCAAAAAGAAGGTCAGTACCTTCCAAATAGACCATAATAAACCAAAATACTTTTCAGTTTATTAGATAAATAATAGTTTATCTAATATTTCACAAGATTATTTCCTCTAACCATTTTTTAAAGTCACGGAACACCAAAATGTGCCATTTTCGTGGGAAGTGTCTGATTATGTTACCTCAAAAATGTAGGATTTTTATAATCCTCTAAAAACAACATCTAGAGCACAGAACGACAGCATAATAAACTGCTGGAGAAACCCTGCTGATATAAGAGGAATTCGAGTTAAATCTTTAATAGCTGGAATTTAGGCAAACCGCACTGGAAAATAAACAGATGAGCCAGAGCAACAAAAATTTCTGCCAAAAATAAACACGCTTTAAAAAAAATAATAGACATCTGTTCCTTCCTGGAATGCAAAGTCCCAAAACAACGACAAAAAAGCAGGTCAAACCCTGCCTTCCCGTTCTCTCGCGGTGTGTGTGTGTGTGTGTGTTGGCTGATGCTGATGCTGGCACTGTAATGAAGTGCACGGTAATAGGATGGAGCTCCAGGGACCTCATTAGGCTTTTCAATTAGTGAGAAATACACAAGGTGCAGTCCTCTGCTTTTTAGGGGCTTTAGGAGCGGCCAGAGATGCCAAGATCGCTTCACTCTTCACGACACCCTTCACGGACCTCATATTCCCGAGGGAGAGACTCGCGACGGGTGTAGGATCCCTCAGAAACCCCAATGCGGTAATCCATCAGCCGGAAACTGAAGACTCGCGGGGGCCGCCATTGTAGCAGAACTTCACCTGCTGTTAGCATTCCATTGACTCCCATTCATTTTGCCGTCACTTTGACAGCCAATAACTTTACATATGAGGCGTCCAAAGACTTCATTTGTCCATTATTTATTTCTATAGAAAAACGACAATGTATAAAAGGCTCCATTACTTTGTATCTTACGTTATGGCCCCGTAGAAACCGTTTTTGTAAAAATAGGCTAACGATTGCGTCATAACCACGCGACTCTCTGTCGCATAATAGAGACATTACCGTGTAGACAGGAGGAGAAGCTCGCAGGCAATCTTTTACTGTCTATGAGGCAATCGGGGGGACATGGAGAAATAAAGTCAAGGGAGAAGCCCATAGATAGAGAGTTCATAAAAGCAACAGGACAAAATATTTCAACAACGTTTTTGAGGAATTAGGTGGTTCAGATTTGTCTTGCCACAGCTACTAGAAGATGTACAACTGTCAGACTGTCGTCACGCTCAGTTTGATCCTGCGCAGTCGCTCAGCCATCAGGCAGGAAGTGCAATAATCGGGTTTCAGTCTTCTCCGTTGAAATCAATCGGGTCGCTGTGTCCATTTCTTTTACTGTCTATTATGAGAAACCCTCGCATCAGTGCGATGAGAGCAAGCGGCAACCTTCCGGTCTCCGACACGGAAGTGACTTAAACTGCAGTTCATCGGCTGGCCACTAGAGACCGGCTGCAGAAGAGAGTCAATCCCATTAACCCTCATGTTAAAATGCACTTTACAGCATACAAATATGTTTACAGCCTGATGTAAAAAGTGGTTTTGGTCTATATAGCTAATTTTGTCCTACATAACGACTATGAGGGGGTGATATTTTTTTTAACTCATCCGTTTAAATTATATTAAAGGGTAACTAAACCCTAAACCAACATTTTTTAGTTAATGACCCGAAGAATGGGGCTTTATTAGTACTGTTCATTGATTCGAGTAACGTTTTTGACATTTGTTTATAAAGTATTTTAATTCTACAATATATGGTGTAAAAATGTCTGAGTGCTGCCCTCTTCAGGTTGAACGGCGGCTACTGCAGTTGAATTTTCCTATTGGATGTTTGGGGTGGTGCGTGACGAAAGCAGGTTCCAGCTCACCAAGCCCTTGGCAGTATAAAAACCATCTGATTCAACTCATCAGCTCATTATCACATGGGTCAATGAGCTGATGAGTTGAGTCAGGTGTGTTTGATTAGGGAGACAAAGAAAACATGCAGTGTTGGTGGTCCTCCAGGACAGGTTTGAGAACCACTGGTCTCTCTCTCTCTCTCTCTCTGTCCCTCTCTCTCTCTCTCTCTCTCTGTCTCTCACTCTCTCTCTCTCTCTCTCTCTCTCTCTCTCTCTCTCTCTCTGTCCCTCTCTCTCTCTCTCTCTCTCTCTCTCTCTCTCTCGCTCTCTCTCTCTCTCTCTCTCTCTCTCTCTCTCTCTCGCTCTCTCTGTCTCTCACTCTCTCTCTCTCTCTCCCTCTCCCTCTCTCTCTCTCTCTCTCTCTCTCCCCTCTCTCACTCTCTCTCTGTCTCTCACTCTCTCTCTCTCTCTCTCTCTCTCTCTCGCTCTCTCTGTCTCTCTCTCTCTCTCTCTCTCTCTCTCTGTCTCTCACTCTCTCTCTCTCTCTCTCCCTCACTCTCTCTCTCTCTGTCTCTCTCTCTCTCTCTCTCTCTCTCTCTCTCTGTCTCTCTCTCTCTCTCTCTCTCTCTCTCTCTCTCTCTCTCTCTGTCTCTCTCTCTCGCTCTCTCTCTCTCTCTCTCTCTCTCTCTCTCTCTCTCTCTCTCTCTCTCTCTCTCGCTCTCCAGGGCAAGCGGAAGAAGAGGAAGTGGTAGATCTTTTGCCAAGCGTGTCAGAGGCTACGGGTTCTAATCCGCACTCGTATAGTTTTCTCTCTCATCATAACTGAATATGTTCATCAGTAATTACAGTCTATATCAAGCAGGGACACGTTTGTGTGCATTTTACTTTGTGATTTGCAAAGCCAGATTGTGCGCGAGCCAGAACACTGTATCCATGACTTGATAGTTGACTTGATCATGATAATCAGCTTGATTTCAAAAACAACACATTTTAGCGCTAGATCTTTTATTTAATGTAATTTAATTTGTATTAGGTACATCCGTGTCTTAATGTTTCCGCTCAGCCCCGCCCTCGGTTCGTCCCCTCTATCTCCGCTGGGCTCCGCCCACTTTTCCAGCATTTTTCAAATATTGCCAGTGGGTGGAGTCAGGCTCTGACCCTTTAAGCCTTAAAGTTCTGCATAATTAAGGGCGTGGCCACTTGAGTGACAGGTGGAGTAATCCGCCTCGCTGCTCGTTTTCGTTTATCCGGGAGTGACCGCTGCAAAGACAGGCCAAAATCCACTTTGGGCTTCAAAAATGTACTACAGAAACATACAGGTGATGTCACAGACACTATGTCCATATTTTGTTTACAGTCTATGGGTGAGAGTCGCGTCAGGATCCCTATGCAATGTCCACTGATCCCTACATGCAAAGGATATCCGTCAAAGTGGATTTTGAACGCCCTGTAACGTCATCAAAGAAAGGCAAGATTATGATATAACATTTACTTTACATTCAATTTTAAATGATTTATAATGTACATATATACAGGGCCTAAATCTAACTTTAGTGGCAGGTGACTTAAAGTCAAATCCAGCTTTTAATGTTGTTTATATGTCTATGTGGTGTTTTTAATATGCTTTAAGACAAACCATGTGTAAATTCATAAGTCGACACAATTGCTGAGTATTTTCTCCTTAAAACTGCAGTGAATCAAAGACAGTCTCAAAAACACGGTTTGAAATCGCTGGTGTTTCTGACGTCACAAACTACCTTGTAACCGATCAGATCAACGTGTGATCGTCAACGAGTGGATCTCTGAGCTGAGTGTACCAGCCATCAATATTTTTTACCAGCCATGAAACAATTATTGCAAAAACAGGCACTAATGACATCAAAATTTAAGATACCAGTGAAAATTCACAATTATCTATTCCAATTTCAATACCACAGCTAAACTAGTAGCCTAACTAATACAAATTTAAAGCATTATTAAAGACAAGTGTACAGTCAGTTATAAAATAAAATAAAAAAATCAAATTAGAAGCCAAACCACAAATAAATACAATAGAACAAAGATACAAGTAGGTCTAACAGTAGTTTCAGGTACAGAAATGTAATGAAGTAAGCAAATGTAAAATAACACTGCATTGTATTCCCTCTATAAATTAAACATCCTTATTAATTAATCCTTATTAAAGTTAGAAAAGTTATTCAGTCAAGAGCAGCGAGTGATTTTTTTATTTGTCTTTTGTTGTTTGATTATCATTTAAGAAAACAGACGGCAGAAATATGAGGCTGCTGTCACTTTAAGAGTTAATGCACAGATACACTAATGCTAATGACTAATAATGCTAATGCTAATAACAATACACTGTTACACTCAGAGTTAACTTCTTGCATTTCAGTGTTTTGTTTACGGAATACAAAAATAAAAAGGTAATCGCAACGTTTTATTTATTAATTCTGGGTTTATATCTCACAGCTTGTGAGTTCTGAGTTTATATCTGACGATTGTTTTTTTTAAGACTGTTTTTCTTGCGAGATATAAACTGATGAAACCGTGATGGAAATAATCTTCCAAATCTCAAAACGGGCCTAAATTAGACTCGCTGAAGCTTATTTGTGCACAACAACCGCACTAAAACACTCAGCCGCCTATCATGAATGTATGTGTGTGTACACTGGAATAACATTAATGTGCCATAACTCAGAGAGGAATCTAAACGCCGCGCTTCACACTGGCAGCAGCAGCCAATCAAGTCAAGTATGAGGACAATCCAACGCATCATTATCACTAATTGCTTAATGATGTCTTACAGAGTGTGTTGGTTCCCATATGACTCAACTAACAGCACGCTGTTGCTCTGCCCTCTCTCTCTCTCTGTGTGTGTGTGTGTGTGTACGCAGACGGACAGGTTGACACACGTTGAGTGCTCATTTCCCTCTCTGCCCTCAGGTGAAGAACAGACCTGTCAGTCACACACACACACACACACACACACACACACACACACACACACACACACACACACACAAAGAAAGGCTTATATTTTATTTTGCTCTGCAGTCATTAGAGAAGCGAGGAATATGCCTTGCATCATCCTGGGCCCAGCGATGCTCTCTGGGGCCCCGTGTGTGTGTGTGTGTGTGTGTGTGTGTGTGTGTGTGTGTGTGTGTGTGTGTGTGTGTGTGTGTGTGTGTGTGTGCGTGTGTGCGTGTGTGTACCCTCAGCTCTAGACCCATCAACCAAATTAAAGGTAATGAGTTGTCAGACAACAGAGAAAGCGTGGCTCCTTAAGGCTGTAGGACTCTGAAGCGCTGGCCTATTCTCCATACGTCACACACACACACACACACACGCTGCGCGACCCACACGAGCCGGGCTGAGTGACTTTAATATGACTGGCCTGTTAGAGAGATTGTCTGCAGAAAGGTATGTGCGAGTCAGTTGGAGAAGTGCTTGTTATCTGAGTTGCAGGCGCTGCACAATCTTCACCTTCAGACTCTGTTAATTGTGTTGCAGCACTTCATTGCATTGGCAGCCATTTTATTATCAAATGTGTTGAATACGCCTTTCTTGTATTTTAAGCAGTAATGTTTGTTTGTTTTTGTTTTTTTACATATTTTGTAGTAACTTGGGTTTTTATCATTTAAATTTAATCATTTATATATTTTTGTGCTCATAAATAGTATATATATATATATATATATATATATATATATATAATTATATATATAATAATCATTTGATTATAAAAAATAAATACTTTGTTATTTATTATTAATCATATATATAGTTAAATAGCCTACACGTGTATTTAATTATGAACAAAAAAATATTTTATTCCTAAATATTGAGTAATTCTGACTTCTGTTTAACTTCTCACAATTTTGACTTTTTTCTCATAATTCTGATTTTACATCTTGCCATTTTGATTTTTCATTATTTATGCAATTATAAAATTATATTTATATATATATATATACAATTATGAAATAGAATATTTTAATATTAAAAGAGTTTTCAAATGTTTTTGAAATAAGCTGCTTATACCAAGGCTGCTTTTATTTGATCAAAAACACAGTATTTTTCTTCTATGTGAATATATAGTAAAGTGTAATTTATTCCTGTGATCAAAGCTGATTTTCAGCATCATTACTCCAGTCTTCAGTGTCACATGATCCTTCAGAAATCACTATAATATGATGATCTGCTCACAGTTACTTCATTTTGAATCTGTGATGCTTTTTTCAGGATAAATAGAAAGTTAAAAAAAATATTTTAAATTTCTTGTTGATTTTTGCATCACTACAGCTGTAATATGAAATATCAGCACTCTTGGTATGCCATATAATAATAAAAATATTAGTATTATTCAAAATTAAATTTATACTGTACCTATTTAACCCTTCTATTGCCAAATGTTTTTTATAAAAAAAATATTGCAGGAATACATTCAGAAATTTTACAAAATAAAATACAAGTATCAACAAAAGAACAAAAACAAAACACAGACAAACAACAATATAAGAATAGACGAAGAAAAAGAAACAAACAAAAAAAGATAGAGAAAAAGAAAGATTATAATTTGAAATACATGTCCTTTGAGTGTCTTAAGGTATTCAGTAATTTAACATTTTACCCCCCTCCCCCCCCTCCCCAAAACAATAATAATAAAGATAGTAATGTGATTTGATGATTAATATGGCTATCTGTACACATCTCCAATGCCAAACGTTTTTGGTAAAGATTATGTTATTATTATTTTTATTTTTTTGATTGCTCATTACAAAAACGACACACTGTCTAACATTGTCTTAGCTTTTCATTTGTAGGATTGTGACTTTAATAATCAGATGCGGCCAGCGGGACACAACAGGAGACCTTCTCCTTTAAATGTCTCTCTCTCTCTCTCTCTCATAAGAGACATCTGTCTGCTCCTCACAGGTCAGAATTAATACATGTTAATCAGCTCATTAGATCTCTCTGGCCCCTGGCCAAGCGCCTGCCGTCACCAGCTCGCTTTGATCCCGAATCCGGGCCAGGTTTGGCCTTTCATGTGTCTGAACCACTGTTTACATTCCTCTACTCCACAATCAATATTAAGACAAAAGAATACATAATCAGCTTGAGTCTGGAGTGCAATGCCAAATGAATAGAGCGTCAGAGTGATTGTCAGTCTCTAAAAGAGGAGAATAACGTGTTTTTTTAATTCCGCTGATGAACTTATGTGTGCTTGTTGCAGACGTCAGAATCTGTGCTTTTGCTTTCTGAGTGATGAATGAAACTTGCAGTATTGTGTCACGCCAGGAACTGAAGACTGAATAAGACTTCATGTTGTATGTGAGAGGCGTTTGTAGCCTTTCATGGCTTCATTAATAAAGCTGAAAACTTGACTGAATGCTTGATCTTGAGGATTCATAGAAACGGTGCACAAATGTCGGTTCATAAGCCTTTCACTTTCCTTCATATTCCTTCAGCTCTGAGCTTTGCTGTGGATTCGGAACAACTCAGACGGATTTTGTTTCTTGATATGAATAAAATCAGTCAAAAGTTTTAAAATATTCTCTTCTTTGAGCTCATTTGAGTTCATTCTCAACTCATGAGGTGCTTTATTGAAGGAGTGTATGCATGTATGCAAACTCACTCAATTAGAAAAATAACAATAATACAAATAATAACATAAATTACATATATTGCATGCAGAAGCCTAAAAAGGCATTTATGCTCATGATTCAGTCAAAGGGTTTAAACATTTGACTGGAGATTTATTTGAAAAGTATGGTTATAAATATAAAATCAATTGGCTACTATAAGGGTTTTCTAGTCCTGGGGTGAAAAAAAAAAAAAAAAGATTTCACCAAAAACGTATGTTTATGCCTGTCAAGTTTCACAAGTTATTTACAAACAAATTAACTGAATTGAAAAAATCTCTTCAGGTTTATGTTTTTAACATTAAAGGGGCTAATAATTGTCATGTATTAATCGTTTTGTTTTATTGCTAATGTATTAACAGCTTGTGTCGAAACTTCAACAAACGAGACCTTCCACGATTTCCTATGATGTCAATGAAAGCCTGTATGATTTTTATGTGAAGGACGGGAAAATCAAAATGATGTGACAGTTACCTAACGTTAGTAGATAATATAGTTAACTTCCGTTCAATGAAATGAATGCTTACAATATAATGCTGAAAGAGCCATTCAATGTAATTTCAATGTGTCGTAGAAATGAGATTCATTCAAAAGAGTCTCATTTAGTCAGATATAGTCTCAAACTATCATAACAGTGTAATTTAAATGACTTCATCTGTCGACATCTGGTACAAATATCCACATCTCTATAAACAGATGCTTAACTGGTGTTTTCTCATCGCTGTCATTTAAATTGTGTGCTTATTGTGTTATTGAGATGAAAGCGTAGCACATCCCATATTCATATTCATCTAGCTAACCGTTGCTCTCCGCCGCGTGACGTCATCAGGATGTTCGCTAACAGTAGGCCTACTATATCGCTAAAAAAAGTTATTTCCAACTTCTTTTTACTTCTTGGTAAATAACAAAAAGAACTGAGACTGGGCTTTGAATCACGGGTATTGTCTTGTGTTGTGCGTTACGTGTGTTCGAGCAGTAAGCGCTGGACATCAGTTCACTTAACGGCCAGCGGTGTCGCTAATAACAAGGGTTTGACCGTTCGCAAAGACCCGCCCCCTTTAGTTACTGTTGCTATGTCCGACAAGCCACGCCTCTCTCACGCAACACACCATGTTCTCACGCAGGGAAAAATACATCACCGAGCAAATTTGATGACACTGACAACGCGCTGACTGACAGGAGAGAAGCAGGTTAATTTTTTTTTTATATGAAACAAAGCCTCACCTTTCAAATTTGGTCATTTTTTTAAGAAATTTAAACAATAAATACCGTTTTGTAG
>NW_027508805.1:412500-440000 GCF_051911475.1 Siphateles boraxobius | reverse complement strand
AAGTCCAATAAGGCAATCCAAAACATAAAATACAAACGAGAACCAGTATGAAACAAATAACGGAAGTGTGGGGACATAATACAAGGACTCCGTGACACATACTGAAACAGACAGGGTTATATACACAGGGAATCGACAATGATAATGGGGAATTGGCTGAGTGCAATGATCAGTGATAAGAAACAGCTGAGTGCAATGATGAGACAAAGGATCGTGGGAAATGTAGTTCATAAGTGAAGGACACCGTGGGAAAGGAGGACATCTAGTGGACATCAGGGGAACACAAACCCAACACTGTGACATAACCCCCCCTCTACGGAGCGGCTACCAGACGCTCCATGACAACAACAAGAAACACAGAAAACACAACACAATATAATACAAGAGGTTCAGGAGGGAGGTGGAACGGTGGAGGATCAGGGGGAGGGAAGGTGGGCCAGGTCCATGAAGGGAGACAGGAACAAGGAGTGAGGGTTTAACCGGGGACCGGGGCAAAACAAAAAATCTATCGGGCATCCAGGGGTAAACACAAAGTCTATCGGGATGCCAGGGCGAAACGCACAGTTCATCGGGAGGCCAGGGCGAGACGCAAAGTCCATCGGGCGGCCAGGGCGAGACGTAAAGTCCATCGGGCGGCCAGGGCGAAGAAGACCTCTCGGGCGGCCAGGGCGGCAAAGACCCCTCGGGCGGCCAGGGCGGCGAAGACCCCTCGGGCGGCCAGGGCGGCCCCTCGGGCGGCCAGGGCGGCGAAGACCCCTCGGGCGGCCAGGGCGGCGAAGACCCCTCGGGCGGCCAGGGCGGCGAAGACCCCTCGGGCGGCCAGGGCGGCGAAGACCCCTCGGGCGGCCAGGGCGGCGAAGACCCCTCGGGCGGCCAGGGCGGCCCCTCGGGCGGCCAGGGCGGCCCCTCGGGCGGCCAGGGCGGCCCCTCGGGCGGCCAGGGCGGCGAAGGCCCCTCGGGCGGCCAGGGCGGCGAAGACCCCTCGGGCGGCCAGGGCGGCGAAGACCCCTCGGGCGGCCAGGGCGGCGAAGACCCCTCGGGCGGCCAGGGCGGCGAAGACCCCTCGGGCGGCCAGGGCGGCGAAGACCCCTCGGGCGGCCAGGGCGGCGAAGACCCCTCGGGCGGCCAGGGCGGCGAAGACCCCTCGGGCGGCCAGGGCGGCGAAGACCCCTCGGGCGGCCAGGGCGGCGAAGACCCCTCGGGCGGCCAGGGCGGCGAAGACCCCTCGGGCGGCCAGGGCGGAGCAGACACCGGCTCAGGAACAGCAGACACCGGCTCAGGAACAGCAGACACCGGCTCAGGAACAGCAGACACCGGCTCAGGAACAGCAGACACCGGCTCAGGAACAGCCGACACCGGCTCAGGAACAGCAGACACCGGCTCAGGAACAGCAGACACCGGCTCAGGAACAGCCACAAGAACTGTAATAGTCACAAAAACAGACACAAACACAGAAACAGGCACTGGCTCTGGAACAGGCACTGGCTCTGGAACAGGCACTGGCTCTGGAACAGGCACTGGCTCTGGAACAGGCACTGGCTCTGGAACAGGCACTGGCTCTGGAACAGGCACTGGCTCTGGAACAGGCACTGGCTCTGGAACAGGCACTGGCTCTGGAACAGGCACTGGCTCTGGAACAGGCACTGGCTCTGGAACAGGCACTGGCTCTGGAACAGGCACTGGCTCTGGAACAGGCACTGGCTCTGGAACAGGCACTGGCTCTGGAACAGGCACTGGCTCTGGAACAGGCACTGGCTCTGGAACAGGCACTGGCTCTGGAACAGGCACTGGCTCTGGAACAGGCACTGGCTCTGGAACAGGCACTGGCTCTGGAACAGGCACTGGCTCTGGAACAGGCACTGGCTCTGGAACAGGCACTGGCTCTGGAACAGGCACTGGCTCTGGAACAGGCACTGGCTCTGGAACAGGCACTGGCTCTGGAACAGGCACTGGCTCTGGAACAGGCACTGGCTCTGGAACAGGCACTGGCTCTGGAACAGGCACTGGCTCTGGAACAGGCACTGGCTCTGGAACAGGCACTGGCTCTGGAACAGGCACTGGCTCTGGAACAGGCACTGGCTCTGGAACAGACACTGGCTCTGGAACAGACACTGGCTCTGGAACAGACACTGGCTCTGGAACAGACACTGGCTCTGGAACAGACACTGGCTCTGGAACAGACACTGGCTCTGGAACAGACACTGGCTCTGGAACAGACACTGGCTCTGGAACAGACACTGGCTCTGGAACAGACACTGGCTCTGGAACAGACACTGGCTCTGGAACAGACACTGGCTCTGGAACAGACACTGGCTCTGGAACAGACACTGGCTCTGGAACAGACACTGGCTCTGGAACAGACACTGGCTCTGGAACAGGCATTGGCTCAGCCTCCGGCTCTGGAACAGGCATTGGCTCAGCCTCCGGCTCTGGAACAGGCATTGGCTCAGCCTTCGGCTCTGGAACAGGCATTGGCTCAGTCTCCGGCTCTGGAACAGGCATAGGCTCTGGAACAGGCATTGGCTCTGCCTCCGGCTCTGGAACAGGCATAGGCTCTGGAACAAGCATTGGCTCTGCCTCCGGATCTGGAACGGGCAATGGCTCTGCCTCCAGCTCTGGAACAGCAGACACTAGCTCCGGCTCTGGAACAGCAGACATGGGCATGTCCAGGATCCGAACCAGACGCTCCAGATAGTCCAGATCCAAGAAGGCAGACGGCACTGGCTCTGCCTCCGGCGCTGGAACGGATACTGGCTCTGCCTCCGGCTCTGGAACAGGCATTGGCTCTGCCTCCGGCTCTGGAACCGGCAATGGCTCTGCCTCCGGCTCTGGAACCGGCAATGGCTCTGCCTCCGGCTCTGGAATGGGCACTGGCTCTGCCTCCGGCTCTGGAACGGCCATTGGCTCTGCCTCCGGCTCCGGCTCTGGAACAGCAGACACTGGTTCCGGCTCTGGAACAGCAGACACGGGCATGTCCAGGATCCGAGCCAGACGCTCCAGATAGTCCCGGCCCAGGAAGGCGGACGGAACGTGAACAGTCTCTCGCTGGGCAGACGTGACGTGAACAGTCTCTCGCTGGGCAGACGTGACGTGAACAGTCTCTCGCTGGGCAGACGTGACGTGAACAGTCTCTCGCTGGGCAGACGTGACGTGAACAGTCTCTCGCTGGGCAGACGTGACGTGAACAGTCTCTCGCTGGGCAGACGTGACGTGAACAGTCTCTCGCTGGGCAGACGTGACGTGAACAGTCTCTCGCTGGGCAGACGTGACGTGAACAGTCTCTCGCTGGGCAGACGTGACGTGAACAGTCTCTCGCTGGGCAGACGGAACGTGAACAGTCTCTCGCTGGGCAGACGGAACGTGAACAGTCTCTCGCTGGGCAGACGGAACGTGAAGATTCTCTGACTGGGCAGACGGGACGTGAACAGTCTCTGACTGGGTAGACGGGACGTGAACAGTCTCTGACTGGGCAGACGGGACGTGAACAGGCTCTCGACCACCTCCTCCACTGCGACCTCCACGGGTTCCACGAAACTTAACTAATCGGGTCCCCTTAAAAAACTCCCTTCTCTCCCGCTCGGTGGCTGGGGAAGAGATATTGAGAAACATACCGCTGGATCTTGTGTGACGGAGTCCTTCTGTCACGGAACACACACTGGAGGCAGAAAATCCAAAAGCAGTAGTTTAATAAAAAGGGCAATCCAAACTCTTAGTCATCCAGGCAGGGGTCAAAAGTCCAATAAGGCAATCCAAAACATAAAATACAAACGAGAACCAGTATGAAACAAATAACGGAAGTGTGGGGACATAATACAAGGACTCCGTGACACATACTGAAACAGACAGGGTTATATACACAGGGAATCGACAATGATAATGGGGAATTGGCTGAGTGCAATGATCAGTGATAAGAAACAGCTGAGTGCAATGATGAGACAAAGGATCGTGGGAAATGTAGTTCATAAGTGAAGGACACCGTGGGAAAGGAGGACATCTAGTGGACATCAGGGGAACACAAACCCAACACTGTGACAAGTTCGGAGGACAGAGATAATAATAATGTAATATGATATAATATAATATAATATATTGTAATTTTAGTTCTGAGGACAGAGATAATAATACAATATAATATAATATAATGTAAATTATAAGATGGTTTTGATGGAGATTGAAACCAACATCTGCTAAAGACACTCAAAACCATATTGCAGAGTGTAATTTTAGTTTTATTAATATTTTGATTTAGCTTTTATTTTATATTTTTAGTTTTCTTGTTCATTTTAATAGTTCATGTTTTTAGTAACCTCAAGTGCTTTTGTCATTTTATTATTTTTTATTATTTTTATTATTATTATTTTTAAATATTGCAATTTAGGTTTATATTTTTCTCTTTAGTTTTGCTTTTTATTTATTTTCAGTTAATACTTTTCTTGCTTCAACTTAAACTCATTTCAGTTTATTGTCAAGGCAACATTTCTAATTTTCGTAAAGTTTAGGGTATTTAACCAATATTTATATTTAGTTAACGATAATAATCCTGCCTGATCCTGTCACTCAGCCTGTGACAACTAGCCCCGTTCGCCCCAGTATATAGAGTAAATTAGAGTTTGCTAGTAAATAAAGTGTTTTTTTTTTTCACCAAGGCCCATAAAATGATAGTAAAATTGATCAAACATATTGGCATTTTCTATATTTATGCCATTATTTTTAATGGGGTACGTATTTAGAAATCAAACATGTAAACAATTAAGTATGAAATGTTAAAACACCTACAGACCTGCAGCGTTGAATTAAATCGCATTTTAAAAGCCATTCTAAATTAAGTTTTTTTTTTTAATTGAACAATATGTCATGTATAAACAATACGCCAAAACAAATATATAATGATAATCGGATCCTTTCTGAACGACAACCAGATCCGTCACGGAAGTCCAGTCCGCGTTATTTCTCAACACGCGCACTGTGTAAACACGGAAGTCGCTCTCTTAACCGGAAGTGCGTTGTCTTTCACTCACACTGTCATCATTCAGTTCAGTCTTGAGCCACGGATTTACAGTATCACTGAATGAAGCCATGCTGCACTTAACAACCCTGTGTTTAGTATTCATCTGCTTGTCTCGGGGTAAGTTAGTGTGTTCCTCTACTTATACTGTTACTCAGATGATGTTGTGAGATTGACTAACAGATTGACGTGTTTGCTCGTGACGTGTTTACTTGTGAATCATTTCACTGTATCCAGAAATCTGTGCGATTACTTTGCATGTTAGCTAATTTTTTAGTAATCTAGAATGCGAATTTCTTACATGTTTACAAATCAAGTTTTGTTGCAAAGGTGGTCAAGATTGTCACTGGTTAAACCACATTCTTGCTTGTGAAAATGATGTGAAGGATTGTCTTGGCTTCCTGTTTGAGGCCATTGTTTACACTTTGCGAGCTTGCGAGGTGTGTTTAATATTGTGTGTGTGAAAGCCTGCTGAAAAAAATCCACCAAAACCAGCTTTGCTGGTCTTAGCTGGTTTAAGCTGGTCTCCCACTAAAAAAAACACACATTTAAAACAAGCTTAATGTCATTTAGGCTTAAGATAATTATACGGATATATATCTAAAAATCGTTCTCGATATTAAAGAATAGCAGAGTTCACAACACAGCTATAACGATAAAAGCACAGAGAAACGACATCGTTAACTTTGAATCAGTTTCATAACGATTTTATCCAGCTGATGAACGATAAAAACATTGACAGCCAATCAGAATCCATCCTGCTGTAACGAGCTCGAGCATTTAAAGAGACAGACAAGAACGCGCTTAATAAACAGAACGATATATGCATATTTAATACATACACTACAAGTCAAAAGTTTTGAATCGGTAAGATTTTTAATGTTTTTAAAAGGAGTCTCTTCTGCTCACCAAGGCGGCCTTTATTTGATTAAAAATACAACAACAACAAAACCAAGTAATATCGTTATTCCGAAATAAGAAATAAATTACATCTTAAAATATATTAAAATAGAAAACAGTTATTTGTCATATGACACTTTAAAATAACTGTTTTCTATTTTAATATATTTTAAGATGTAATTTATTTCTTATTTCAGAAATCATTCTAATATGATGATTTGATGCTCAAGAAACATTTATGATTATTATCAGTTATTAAAATTTTTATTTTCAGGATTATTATTATTTGAAATAGAATCTTTTGTAACATTATAAATGTTTCTACTGTCACTTTTGATCAATTGAATTCATCCTTGATGAAAAAAAGTATTGATTTATTTTATCCCCCCCCCCCCCCCCCCAAAAAAAATTCCTTCTGACCCCAAAGTTTTGAACGGTAATGTTTAATGTAAGCTTTCTTTTTCAAATAAATGATGTTCTTTTGAACTTTTTATTTATCAAAGAATCCTGAAAATAAAATAGAGTTGAAAAAAATAACCGTTTTTCAACATTGATAATACTCATAAATGTTTCTTGAGCATCAAATCCACATATAATAAATAATGATTTCTGAAGGATCATGTGACACTGAAGACTGGAGTAATATATATATATATATATATATATATATATTTTTTTTTTAAATAAATGCAGCTTTGGTGAGCAAAAGACACTTCTTTTAAAAAACATTAAAAATCTTACAGATTAACTGGTAGTGTCTATAATATATTTTAGCTGGGAGGGTTTTCCGCAGGGAAGTCATCATGTATTTCTTAGTAAATCAGTTAGAAATGACAGACTGATGGCAAATTAAAAGAAAAAAAACAACATGAAACGTCTTAGTTATGTGTTTTAACTCCAGAAACAGCTTCAGTGATTAAATTGGCTTTATTCTACAAGTCTGAGTAACTCCCCATTCATTTACATCATAACCCTCTGGGGTCCTTCATTTCAGGGTCACACTCAGGGTCTTCGGGACCAAATGGTCCGGAAGGGTTTGATTCATATTTATTAAAAGAAAATCATATATATTTTTTTTACTTGTTTTTTATAATATTTTTTCTTTTCTTTTTTGGTGTTTTGAGATAATTTAAGATTTATAATTAATATTTATGCAATAAATATGACCCATTTTCCCCCCATTTTCCCCCCATTGAATATAATAGAAAAAAAAAAAAAAATTTTTTTATTTTTTTTAAAGCTGTATTTCATTTTAGAGTCAAGCCTAGACCTCATAAAAGCAATTTTTGAAATTAGATGGATGCCATCTGGTGGACAAACTGAGCATTTTAAAAATGCAAAACCCATATGTAATCTGAATTTATTCGTTTGTTTATGTATAAAAGTGTGTTTGTGTGTGTGTGTGTGTGGATGTGTCTGTTTTGTACTCTTGATGTTTTATAGATTCACCCCTTCACTTTGTGCTTTTTTTCTGGATCGTGGCTGATTTGTAGATTGTACGCACAAAAAAACTCTGTATTGTCACATTTTTGCCAATTTCCCATTCATTTCCTATGGCGGGACCATTTGGTCCCGAAGGCCCTGAGTGTGGCCATTTTTTTTACAACCACTTAGACTATTCAAATCCTGTCCCCAATTTTTTGGGGTGTTCATATACCAAGTACCAACAAAGTCACCAAATTTCGGACCATTCCGATGAAGCTATGATTTTACACATTTTTTTATTTAAATTATTCGGGACCATTTGATCCGAAGAACCCCAGAGGGTTTTAAACGGTGTGCTGGGCCCAAGATTTTATTGTGATTCTCTCTCTTGTGGTATTTTTCAGTTTGCACCAGTCCAGTGTCAAGGGAAACTCATGATGATGATCCAGGCACAGCGAATAGTAGCACTACTTCACTGAACGCAGCAAATGACCTGCCGCAAACATCAAAGTATAGCCCTGAAAATATTACTTCTGAAGATAATAAAGATACAGCTCTTAAAAATGTTCCAGTAAACGATGAAGATAAAAACACAAATGGAGAAAAGCAGACCCCACCTAACAACTCTGGAGAGATGCACACCACAGTTCCCCAGAATAAGGACGACCCAGCTGGTGGACAAAGCAACCCTGGTCTTGAGGAAGGTGGTGAAGATGATCCAGAGAAAGGGAAGACTTCTGAAGATGGTGGACCAATAACCTCTAAACCTGCTGATGGAGGAATAAATGAACCAAACGATGGTAAAAAAGATGAAGAGAAGCTAGACACACCTAACATTAATAAACCAGGTGAACCAGAAATAGGTACAGATGAGGAGAACCCAAATGTTGATGAAGAGAAGCAAACCACAGATGAGGAGAACCCACATGTTGATGATAAAACCGACTCTGAAGCTGATGAAGACGATGAGGAGAACGAGAACAGACCTGAGGCTCCTACGGGCAGCCAAGAGGGACAAAATGAAGATGAAACTGGGATTGAAGAGGACGTAGGTGGCAATGCTGATGCTGATGATAATCTTTCAGATGACCAGGGTAAATCTGACCACAAAACAGTGAACCTGGGGAAAAACAGAAAAGCAAGTGTGGATGACCAGTTGGAGGAGAGCGCAGAGAGCAGCCACTTCTTCGCCTATCTGGTGGCGGCCATCATTCTGGTGGCGGTGCTTTATATCGCCAGTCACAACAAGCGCAAGGTAAGTGAGCCTTTCATCACAGGGAGCTTTTACTGCTGCTGTTTAATGCCCAATGAAATGACTATTACTCCTTTCCCCCTCTCCTATAGATCATCGCTTTTGTCGTTGAGGGTCGGAGGTCAAGAGGCTCACGGAGACCCAAAACATCGGATTACCAAAAACTCGACCAGCATGTGAGTAGCGACGCGCACACACAGAGAGTTAACACTTCTGTTATTGTTATTGTATTCAATAATTACCTTCATATGTGTGATGACTGGAAAACATGTTTCTACCACTGATTTATATAAACTACTAGATAAAAAAAATGTTGTGTTGGCTTGAGAAAGCCTGGCCAGAAAGTTTTAAAAGCTTGAAGGTTTTCAGTTTAAGTTTTAGTTTAGTAGTTTTAAAAGCCAGCTAGCTAACTAGATCGCATGAATTAACACTTTGCTAGTATGATTTAGCATGTTGTTATCATATTTTAGCAGGAATTAACATGTTGCTAGCATTTATTAGCATATTGCTAACATGTTTTTCCACATTTAGCACGTTGTTAGCAGAAATTAGCATGTTCCCAGCATGAATTATCATGTTGCTAGCATGAATTAGCATGTACTGCATGTATGTAATTACTAATGTAATAATTAATGTATGTATGTAATTAAAAATATAGTCTTTTTATAATTGCGAGCTTATATCTCGCAATTTTGACTCGCAATTCAGAGATATAAACTCACAGTTCGGACTTTTTTCAAATTCTGATTAAAAAAAAAAAGAATTGCGAGATAAAAAGTAGCAATTACCTTTTTTTTAAAACAAATTTCATGGTGGAAGTTTCTATAAAAATGTTGTGGTGTAACTTCCCAAAACGTAATAATATTTGTAAAAAATAATGTTTATATTTTGAAAAATATGTTTAGACAGGGTTCGCACAAGGTGCTTAAAGTGCTTGAAGTACTTGAATTTGACTTTTTGAAATTTAAAGGGATAGTTCACCCAAAAAAGTTTTTGTTAAATGTCATTTAACCCGGACCCCTTCGTTCATCTTCTAAACACAAATTAAGATATTTTGATGAAATCTGAGAGCTGGATCACCTAGGCTTCTTGAGGGATTGAACTTGCCGGCCCCGAAAAGTTATTAAAGACATCGTTAAAACGTTAAAAAGTGACTACAGTGGCTAAATCTTAAGTTTATCAAGCGACGAGAATACTTTTTGTGTGCAAAAAAACAAAAATATTGACTTTATTTCAACTATTCATTTCCTTCTCTGTGGGCCTCGAGTCAGTTCACTAGTTTAAAAGCGTAGAGCTTCTGTTGTTGTACGTCACACGCATCACACACATGACCAGCGTCGGCCAATAGTGAGCCCACGTGTCAACGTGCTGTCAACGTCAACAGTGCGCACGTTCCGATCAGCTGCTGTTGATAGCGCGACTCGCTGACAACATGTCTGACTGCGAAACTTCTGATGATGAAACCAATTTTAGCACAATGTCAGACGGATCAGATGATGAAAGTAATTTTAGCACGACGACAAAGGGATACCTTTATGAACCGGAGTATACAAGATCAAATCAAATGTTATTGATTGCAACACAAAACCTCAATTGTGTGTGTGTTCAATCAAATAGTTTTCTCAGCAAATTGTACCGATATCCCTATATACTGTTTTTATATTAGACATCTTTTCACGTGTTTTATAATGGAATCTAAACATTAGGGATGCACCGATACCACTTTTTTCAGAATCGATCCGATACCAAAAATTCTGAGTATCGACCGATACCGATGGCGATCCGATACCAACACAGTTTTTTTTAAATTAAGTAGAATTTATATAACTCTCTGTGTGTTGAACTGATAATCACTCTTTTGTGTGTTAAACACAATCTACTTAATACAGACAACTTAATTATAAAGAAAAACAAATCTAAAAAATATATGATCATAATCTATGACAAAAATTATTTTATAAACTAGATTAGTGGATAATTCAGCAGTAAAATTTAGTCTAGAAAAATCATAAGTCCACAATAATTGTATAAAATCTGAACATCTAGTGAAAAAAAACAAATAAGAGACAATAACTGTACCACTAAATCTGGTAAAACGTTACACATTGCTCTTTGTATTGTAAAATACATTCATGAAAAACAAGTTCACAAAAATCAAAAAGATAAATTATTTTATATATAGCTATAGGCTACTATACAATTGAGACATTTTAAATGTATAGCACACCTGTTTAATGAGGCAGCAACATATGATAGATAGGCCATTAATAATCTTTCATTGCGTCACTGTATTGATATGAAAGGCTGCAATACAGTGCGGCTCAAAGCGCTTATGCGCATCCCGAGCGCAAAATGATGCGCTTGAAGAAACACGGAGTCACAGCGCGCAGGCGCAGCGCGTCGAGTCCGCATTGAAAAGTTCAAAGCACAAACGAAAGACATATGTGTAGTGTATTATACAGTATCTATCTATGCAATAGTTTATTGAGGCTTTTCTTTTAACAGTTTTACATTTTAGTTACTGTGCGCGTGAAGAACAATTATAGTGGACTCTACTCTAGTTGTGATCTAACAGACACCCGGTAGAAACATGATTAAGTTAACTTTACAGCAATAAAGTCCAACAAGATAAAGTTGTTTTATGCGAAAGAATAGAGCTTTATCTACAGATCAAGTATAATAATAGTAACATAGAATCATCTTGGAGAGTTTCATCATGTTGACTGTCGTAACCGAACGCGACGCTGAATACTGAATGAAGAATGATTGACAGCCGCAGCGGAGGGAAAAGTTTACGTGATCTTGAATTTAATGACTTAAATGTTGATTTCTATCTCACATTATACTATAATGGCTTCAGAACACTTGTAAAATAGTGCACGAAAACTGTATGGTGTTTTATAATGTTTTGGTGCTTTTGTGGGGCTTAACAATAACACAGAATAGCCTAGTATACGCACAATATCGGATTTGGATCGGCCTCGTCTGATCGATAACCAAACCGGCAAAAATGGCTGTATCGGAGCCGATACCGATGCTGAGTATCGGATCGGTGCATCCCTACTAAACATCAGCTTGTTTACCGTACAGTTTAGACATGAGATCATAAAGTTAGTAAATAGAGCTTACCCGTGGTACTGGTACAGCAAAACTCTTTAATTTTCCTTTTCCTCCTTGGTTGGGGATGTAATCGTCTTCGCTGAAGTGAGCACTACACACACGATAATCCTTTATTCTGGATATTTTAGCTCCAGCAGAGTAGCCGATGGCAACCAGCCAAAGCTGTCTCATAGTTATATCCGAAACAGGAAAACGATGGAATCTGAACGGTGATCCCGGCACATCCTTGTGGTCACAGCCTGGGAATTTACAAGTTCGCACCAATGTTAATTTAATACTTTTTATGTCGTTGTCAATCGATTGTGTAAACACTATGGAACAGCTGATGGGAACGTGCGCACTGTTGACGCTGACAGCAGCGCGGATTGATAGAAATGGATAGAAAATAGTGCCGATTAAAACTGAGGTATGAATTTTGAACCGGCGTGTTTTTTGTGTGCTAAATTAATCAAGCTTTGAAACGCAAATCATTTTTTCACGTAAAAACGCACAGTTTTGTGGCCCCGGAAAATAACCGGGACTACTTTATTGAAAAACTACCAGCGGCCAGAACTCTGACCAGGGAGGTGAGTATGTGGGTCAGTGTGTATGCACTATAGTGCTGGTAAGGATTGCATACAACTTCATGTCTTAAATGGGCGAACTAACCCTTTAAGTATATGATAAGCATATAATACAACTTTCATTCTTCAGGTCAATCATATGTATATATATATATTAATGGAAAAAAAATCAGTTTCAATATCCTTTTAATGGTTAAGGGGATTTCCCATGCCTGACAATGGATTGACCTCTATGAAGTGACATCAGATACCATAGATATATTTAATTTGAGTAAAAAAATAAAATGAAATAAATAAAAATAATAATAAAGATAATGTTTGATAAGTGCTGATTGAAGTCCTTGAAATCCAAAAAAGTAGTGCTTGAAAAGTCCTTGAAAGTCCCGGAATTTCATTGGACAGAGTCTGTACGAACCCTGTCTAGAAACTTTCGCATCAAGGTGTTCGAGAAAAATGCCACTTCTTGGTTACACGACATGACATTTTTAGAGACCTTTTTTTTTTGTTGAGAATTTTAAATGTAACCTTTTTTTTGAAAATGAAAAAAAAAATCTTAATGTGTTGTAAACTATATTTTAAAATAATTTTTCCTTATCTTAATCCATGATGGTGTTGTTTGTCATTTAACCCGGACGCATGTTTAACTCGGCTATGGCAAGTATATAAAACGCATAAAGTTACCAAATTAAGAACGGCAACATATTATATGGTTCAAATGAAATCATAACAACAACAGTCTGATTTTGCTTATCCGAGTTAATCAAATAAAACTATCCAGAAAAGTAAACATTTGTTGGACGTTATGTAGAATTCTTTTACCTCATTGTAAATTTTCTTTTAATTGAAAAATGACATTTTGTGTCTTTTTTTATTTATTCTGTTTTCCAGTGAGAAAATCCAGTCAGATGAGTCAGCAGGGGATGAATGGAAATATTTGAACTGTGATCTTGAAACTTGAATTATTAATAATGCGGGGTATATTAACACTCATGAACGCTGTACAGCAAATCCTCAGTAACTCATCTAGAAGTGACATCGTCTTCATCCGCTCATAGCATGTCGGGTATGTTGGAAACATCATATATAATAACTGGGGTCATGATCTTCATTGATGTGGTGTTACAAATACATAAATCAAATTTATTATACCGGTACATACTGTAGATGTTGGTTCAATCTGTTGGTTCAATTCTTTTTAATTACCAAGCCTTTTTGGTAGAGTTTCCTGGTTTGTTTTTTTCTTTTCTCAATCTATTGCTGGACGAGTTGTGTATTACAAAAGGAAACTGTATGTGTATTTTTGAGAGTATATTGGTTGTAGATGTTTTATGGGTAACTGGGAATGATTGATTTTTGAATCAGAATTGTTGTGTACGAGTTCTTGAAGTGGATCACACATTTATAGTGCGTGTGAATTGCACTTTCTGTCGGTGTAGATTAGTGAAGGAGTGAGCTTTTGACATGCTCCTGTGTTACAGATATTATACACACTAAGAATGATGAATCATCTTCTCACGGCTCAACAATAAGGATATTTCCAGTTCAGATTCGGACTTGCTCTTTTCACTGGGCCCACAACAAAAATATTAGCGCTGGACGACGATTAATCACATCCACAATAAGAGTTTGTGTTTACATAATATATGTGTGTATTGAGTATAATTATTTTTAATATATAAATACACACCCAAGCAATTTATATATTTAAGAATTTTTTTTATTTATGTAATATATATATATATATATATATATATGTGTATATATATATATATATATATATATATATATGTGTATATATATATATATATATATGTGTATATATATATATATATATATATATATGTGTATATATATATATGTGTATATATATATGTATATGTATATATATGTATATGTATATATGTATATATGTATATATATATATATATATATATATATATATATATATATATATATATACACACTATCAATTATGTATAAGTATATATACAGTATACACATGCAAATATTTCTTAAATAAACAAAATAATACGCAATACACACACATATATTATGTGAACACAAATTTGGATACGATTAATAGCGATTAATCGTTGCCCAGCACAAAAATATATATATATTTTGTGTTTATGTGTCAGAGAGAAGAGTATTTATATTTTCCGTTAAACATTACATTTTCTTTAGCAAAAAAAAAAGTGCACTAATTTACGTTTTAAAGCAAAAAAAAGACCTTTATAATGTCCAAAAAGTCTCAAAATGACCCTTTAAAATACTTCAGCCCTGATTCTGACAAGTTGCTCTTTTCATTCATTAAAAAACTTAAATCCACCGCTCAAAAAGTAAATCCGCCGCTCAGCTGATGCAGAAACCACATTCTTATTGATTTATTCTTCTTTTCAGCAGTCACTGATTCATTTAAAGATGTTTTTTGGTGTATAATAACCAGTGCTTGATTCATGGAGCGAGTCACTGACGAGATTCTTGTGCTAAATCCAGATAATACCCAGAAATGAGTAACAAAAGGAAAGATATGATTACACCCCTTGATCCTAAAATCGGGAAATGTATATTTTACGGGGTGCCATGTTATAAGCTATCGGTCTCTCGCTGTGCCTACTGTGATGCCCGCTGTAGTCTCTGTGGAGCCTGTGATCTGACGTTTAACCAGTGGCTTTGCACAACCATTTTTCTTGAAATGAAGGAGCTATTTTGAATCATTATGTGGGTAACGAATGTGACAGGGTTTAACTGTGTTTACTGTGGTCTGTCTTTTACCACTACTGCAACCTTTTCACGAGTGATATTCTTTCTACACTGAAAAGAAAATTGAATAAAGGTTTGATTTTTTCCCTCTGACTCGTCTTTGTCACCTGAATATAGGGTTATTGTTAACAAAAACTTAAAGTTGAAAAAGAAATCATTGGTTGAAATAAAATAAACATTTACTGAAAAAACAATTTTTATATTTCAGCTTTTCCATGTTCTCTGAGTTTAAGTTTAAGTACTAAAATAACTAAAAACTACACTGAGAAAAAAATTCACTGCTTGTTCAAATTACTTATTTAAAATGAGCTAAACCAACACAATTTCAATGGGCTACATTTTATCCTAACTTAATTTCACTGTGTTCAATCCACTCAAATACATTGTTTACACAATTCTTTTGTGTTGGGACTAAATTATTATTTTTTTGTTGGATTTTAAGGGACAGTTCACCCAAATATTAAAGTTCTGTCATAATTTACTCAGAATGGCTACACAATTTTTTTTTAAATTGTGTCATTTCATCTGAATATCAACATTTGTGAGATTTTTTCAGTCGAAACAGGTTTTTGAGGTGTCCCTAAGAAAATAGTGATCTATGACTCTGAATTATGTTGAATAGCAAGGTATATGTGTTAATGAGGGATTTGTGGACGGATCAATATTTTGGATTTGTGGAGTAAAAGTTATAATTTTTATTTTGAAGTAAAAAGATTAAATTAGATCATTGGGGTAAGATGGTCCACCAGAATTGGCACAGAAGGCCCTGGGTGGCATGCTGTTACTAGTGTTATTTTAAAATTTACCATAATAATTATTGTAATTAATGGGGTTATTATTCTGTATTTTCATGAATAAGATATACATTTCAGACAACTTTAATTCATAGTGTTTCTATTATGGCATATCTTCAGTTAAAACTCAGGCAATTAAGTAAGTAAATATTCATATGCCTGTATATAAGTCAGAATAACATTTTACCTTTCAGATTAATCTCTTTTACTAGGTTTCTGCGTTGTCTAAAGTGTCAAAAAAATTAAATACAATAGTTTATTTAGTATTTACACTTTAAAAAAACACTTATATAAGAATTAAATTCTTATTAACTTATTAAACACTTAAATAAGAAATATCAAGTCATTTAAACAAAATGTTTATGCTATAACAAATATCGAAATGCCTCTATTTTATATTCTCTTTCATTTAATAAACATTATTAGTAACATTATCATTATTATTATTATTATAACAGCAACAGCACCAATGAGAATAATAACAGTAGAAATAATAATAATAATAATAATTAAAGCTGCAAGCAGCATTTAGCGGTGTTCAAGCAGTTAAGGCCTTTCAGGCCGTTAAGCACAAAAGCATCAAAAGACATTAAGTTTTATGTAGCAAGCATGATTTACCATGATATACTACATTTCAGTGTGATTTTTCATGATTTACCATGTTCCAGTATGATTTACCATGAATCTTACATGATTTTCCATAGTTTACCTTGATATACCATGTTATATGATGATTTACCATGATATAGCACATTCTAGAATAATTTACCAGGATTCTAGCATGATTTACCTTTTTTACTATGATTTACCATGTTTCTGGCGTTATTTACCATGATTTACCATGTTGATAGCAATTATATGAAGCATAAGAACAATTGAAGTGATAAACTCTGACAAAATATGAATGTGTTATAATAGTAATTGTTATTTAAGTGATTTTATAGTGTCTATATACAAAAAAAGACAATTAATAAGAAGAGTGGCCAGCAGAGGGCAGTAGAAGACCACTTATTGGCTCACTTTCATTTTCAACTACTTTGTTTCTCCAGTATTCTCCAGTGAAGCAAACCATTTTTTTCATGTTAACTCCATAATGCATGCTTACACACACACACACACACACACACACACACACACACACACACACACACACACACACACACACACACACACACACACACACACACACACACGTGTGGGATATGTTATTTTTGAAATCTCTTTTAATGGTCTATAAGCATTTCACATATTTCTTTGTGATGTAATAATATACAACTAATTTAAAAAAATAGCTTTAAGCATTTGTTTGTAAGTAAATGCTGAAAGCTGATAAAAAGATTAAACATGTCTAATACAGCTGCTCCCTCTAGTGGACAACAGTGGTATTACAGCCTATATAGAGTTGAAATGAATTAATGGAAATTTGGTTTTTCACTTATATCTCGGGAACGAGAAAGTGAAAAAATCTGAAACTCAGAACTTAGATAGTGTCCGAGGAGTACTGTTGAACGAGACCATCCCGGTGTTGGTGGCCGATCGGAGCCGGGAGTTTTGCCCGTTCAAAGGCATATCTTTTGGGGCTTATATCTCGGAAATGCCCAGGCCAAATCGCACCAAACTCGAATCGAAGCTAGGTGAGGACGAGCCCTTTTCAACGAGCTATACCACAAGAATTTAGGTGGTCTAGGTCGGGAGTTACAGCCGTTCAAATTCGGGGGTCTCTCGAATTAGCGATCCGCGGGGGGGCGCTCCCGAGGCCCGCGACGATAGATTTCGATCAAGGCCCAATAGAGGACTTTACCATCCAAATTTGAGCGCGCAGGGAGTTTCCGTTTTCGAGTTATGAGTGAATTTGTACTGGGAGGGCGTGGCCTAACGTTATACTTTCGTTTTCAGCCTTCCTGTGACACAATTGTGAATAATACATGAATTTTAACAAAATGTGATTGTAAATGTTAAAATAATGATTTTATAAAGTCTAAATATGAATTATATATAACAATATTAGAGAGTAGTATGATGAAATGACAGCAGGGGGCAGTAAAATACCATTAATTAGCTGTTATAGTCATCAAAGCTGTTATAGCTGTTATAACCATCCAACTTACACCCTATTTACATCCTATTATATAGCCATCCAAATGAAGAAGTTATACCTTTTCTGACAATTATTCATCTAGAGAGTCCAGAGAATTGTACTGCACTGGTTTTAAACAGGCAATTTACCATAGGAAATACATGGTTTTAAAGCTTTTTAACAGTTATAGCGCCACCTATGATCCGATCTCCATGAAACTTTGCATGCTTCTTCACCATGTTATGACACATATGCTCATCAATTTTTGTGAAGTTCTGATTTTTTATTTATGATTTATAGGCTTTTGAGTGTATTTTGACACGCCCCTTTTATAAATGACCCTGTTATAGTGAAACAAAGGGCAAAGTTCAACTTTTTTTTGATAATTATTGATCTAGAGAGTCCACAGATTTGTCCTAGACTGGTCTGGTTCCGATCGGGTGAAAAACCTAGGACTAGTTCGCAAAAGTAGGTTTTTAACATATTCGTGAATATTTAATGAACGATTTGATTGACAGCAATGGTTCAAGAGGCAAAGTTGTTCAGCATGAGGAGATCTATCAAATGATATGCATATTGTGGGGATGTGCGCAATACCACGTGATTACAGAGCCGTAAAACTCGTTAGCGCCAACTAGTGGCCGATTTCTTTCAAAACTCTTACAGACCTCTTGAGCCATGAGTTGAACATGCCCAACGAGTTTCATGCTGATCGACCTCCGTTAACCTTGTCTAATAGGTGCGCAAATTCATTGGCCGATGGCGGCCATGTTTTTTGAGATACGCCAATGTCCTTATATACATACATGGGGCTTTGGACCAAGACACTGCATACCAATTTTCAAGTCAATCGGACTAACGGTCAGGTGGACAGAGCTCTTTTTATGTTTTTTTCACATTATAGCGCCACCTAGTGTTTGATCGTCGCGATTTTTTTACTGTGACCTCAGAATCAACTCATTCACATGTGTACCGAGTTTGGTGAAGCTATCTCATTTACTTCTTGAGTTATAGCCATTTTAGTAAAATAGGCTCCGCCCACAACGTTCATTTTAGGCCCCCTAGCGACCGTGAATCAAAATTTCAACTTTTTTTTGATAATTATTGATATTCAGACTCCAGAGAACATTTTGGCACTGGTTTGGTTCCGATCGGTCGAAAAACCAGGGACTAGTTCGCAAAAGTAGTTTTTCGACAAAATTCAAAATGGCGGAAAATCTATCATGGCGGAAATGAAATCGGAGATATACATTTTGTTTGTCAGGAGTCCAGCTTTCCAATGATATAAGACACTTGAGTGTACGACATACGGTCTAGGAGTTATGAGCAGTTTCACGCAATTGATCGCTGTAGCGCCACCTATTGGCCAATCGGGGTCATATTCTCTGAACCTCTCCTCGATTTTTGTACTACCATCTGACAAAGTTTCAGCTCTCTAGCCCTTACAGTTTGGGCTGCACGATGCGTTTTACGGCAGAAGAATAATAATAATAATAATAATAATAATAATTAAAGCTGCAAGCAGCATTTAGCGGTGTTCAAGCAGTTAAGGCAGTTAAGGTAGTTAAGCTCAAAAGCATCAAAAGACATTAAGTTTCATGTAGCAAGCATGAAACACTGACATCATAGATGGAATAGACCTTGTTTTAGCATGATTTACCATGATATACCAAATTTTAGCGTGATTGTTCATGATTTACCATGTTCCAGTATGATTTACCATGAATCTAGCATGATTTACCATAGTTTACCATGATATACCAAGTTCTAGTATGATTCACCATGATTTACCCTGCTCTAGCATGGTTTACCACAATTGAACACATTCTAGTAGGATTTAATATGATTCTAGCATGATTTATCATAGTTAACCATGATTTACCATGTTATAGAATGATTTACCATGTTATAGAATGATTTACCATAATATACCACATTCTAGAATGATTTACCAGGATTGTAGCATGATTTACCATGATTCATCACATTGCTAGCATGATTTGCCATGATACTCCATGTAATAGTATTATTTACTATGATTTACCATGTTTCTATCGTTATTTATCATGATTTACCACATTGCTAGCATTGATGTGAAGTGTCAATAGCCATGAAGTGATAAACTGACAAAAAATGATTGTCTTATAATAGTTAACATGGAAAAACAGGTTTGCTTTAGTGTAGAATAGTGATGAAAATCAAGTCTGTCAAAATGAAACTGAGCCAATAAGTGGTCTTCTACTGCCCTCTGCTGGCCATTATACTTATTAATAAAGTGTTTTCACAGGTATCTTATTTAGACATATGCTTACACACACACACACACACACACACACACACACACACACACACACACACACACACACACACACACACACACTTTTGGGATATGTTATTGTGAAAATCTGTTTTAATGGTATATGAGCATTTCACATATTTCTTTGCAATGTAATAATATAAAACTAATTAAAGAAAATGCTTTAAGCATTTGTTTGTTAGCCAATGCTGAAAGCTGATAAAAAAAGATTAAAAATGTCTAATGCTGCTGCTCCATCTAGTGGACAATAGTGCTATTACAGCCTACTTATACAATAGGCCATGTTTTTCATATCATTTAATCTACACACGCTCATTCTGATGTAGATAGAGACATTTGGAACTTCAGGAGCCAATGTGACTCAATTGTCACTTCAATAGACGATTTTTGACTAAATGTTATTGTAAATGTTAAAATAGTGAATTTATAAAGTCTAAATATTAATTATAGTTGAGTAGTGTGACAAAATGACTTTTTAAACAGCAGGGGGCAGTAAAATACCACTTATTGGCTGTTAGCCTTTTTTCAAGCCGTTTTATCTGTTCTTGACCTTTTTTTAAGAAGCTATAAGCATTTATTGAAAAGATATTGGCTTTCAGTCAAGGCTACATATTGAAGTGACCCTATTATAGTCATCCAAATGAAGAAGTTATACATTTTCCTATAATTATTGTTGTAGAGAGTACAGAGCAATATATGCATTTTGACAAAATGTGATTGTAAATGTTAAAATAATGATTTAATAAAGTCTAAATATCAATTATATATAAAAATATTAGAGAGTAGTATGATGAAATGACAGCAGGGGGCAGTAAAATACCACTTATTGGCTGTTATAGCCATCCAAGCTGTTATAGCCATCCGATTTACACTCTATTATAGCCATCCAACTGAAGTAATTATACCTTTTCTGATAATTATTGATCTAGAGAGTCCAGATAATTGTACTGCACTGGTTTTAAACATTAAGATATGAAAATTATACGATCATAGATGGAAAAGACCATTTACAGCCAATACAGGCAATTTACCATAGGAAATGTATGGTTTTAAAGCTTTTCAACAGTTATAGCGCCACCTATTGTCCGATCTCCATGAAACTTTGCATGCTTCTTCAGTCTGTTATGACACATATGCTCATCCATTTTTGTGAAGTTCTGAGTTTTCCTTTAGGATTTATAGGCTTTTGGGTGCGTTTTGTCACGCCCCTTTTCTAAATAACCCTTTAATACCATGCAAAAAATAAAAAAGTTCAACTTTTTTTCAATAATTATTGATCTAGAGAGTCCAGAAAATTGTCCTAGACTGGTCTGGTTCCGATCGGGCGAAAAACCAGGGACTAGTTCGCAAAAGTAGGTTTTTAACATATTCGTGAATATTTAATGAACGGTTTGATTGACAGCAATGGTTCTAGAGGCAAAGTTGTTCATCATGAGGAGATCTATCAAATGATATGCATTTTGTGGGGATGTGTGCAACACCACGTGATTACAGAGCCGTAAAACTCGTTAGCGCCAACTAGTGGCCGATTTCTTTCAAAACTCTTACAGACCTTTTGGGCCATGAGTCGAACATGCCCATTGAGTTTCGTTCCGATTGGCCTCCGTTAACCTCGTCTCACAGGTGCTCAAATTTATTGGCCGATGGCGGCCATGTTTTTTGAGATACGCCAATATCCTTTTACACATACATGGGGCCTTGGACCAAGACACTGCATACCAATTTTCAGGTCAATCGGACTAACGGTCAGGTGGCCACACCCCCTTTTAAGTTTTTTTAATGTTATAGCGCCACCTAGTGTTAGATCGACGCGGTTTTTTTACTGTGACCTCAAAATCAACTCATTCACATGTGTACCGAGTTTGGTGAAGCTATCTCATTTACTTCTTGAGTTATAGCCATTTTAGTAAAATAGGCTCCGCCCACAACATTCATTTTGCGCCCTCTAGCGACAGTTAATCAAAATTTCAACTTTTTTTTGATAATTATTGATATTCAGACTCCAGAGAACATTTTGGCACTGGTTTGGTTCCGATCGGGCGAAAAACCAGGGACTAGTTCGCAAAAGTAGTTTTTCGACAAAATTCAAAATGGCGGAAAATCTATCATGGCGGAAATGAAATCGGAGATATACGTTTTCTTCGTCAGGAGTCCAGCTTTCCAATGATATAAGACACTTGAGTCTACGACATACGGTCTAGGAGTTATGAGCAGTTTCGCGCAATTGATCGCTGTAGCGCCACCTATTGGCCAATCGGGGTCATAATCTCTGAACCTCTCCTCGATTTTTGTACTACCATCTGACAAAGTTTCAGCTCTCTAGCCCTTACGGTTTGGGCTGCACAATGCGTTTTACGGCAGAAGAAAAATAATAATAATAATAATAATAATAATAAAAATCAGTACAAATACAATAGGTTTTCAGCACTTCGTGCTTGAACACCTAATAATAAAAATCAGTACAATTACAATAGGTTTTCAGCACTTCGTGCTTGAACACCTAATTATAATATCCTATAAATGATTTATATTCGAATGCTTCCTGGGTTAATGGCAGTGAGTAAACAGTTTATCAGTCAGTCACATATTAACTGACACACCCTGAATGTGATCGATCATGAAAACCTCCCACGCCTGAGGGAGACAACACTGATCTGAGATCAGCTTTACACACACACAGGAAGAGGAAGTGAGGGAGTGTTTGAGATCAAGGATGGACACAGAGCCACAGAAAATACTTTAACGCGATGTTATCCTTATCTTTATATGAAGTACAGCTAAAGGGAATGGACGGGTTTCCCCAGCTAGTGTGAATGTGATCTGACTGTCATTATTACCGGGGTAAGGCTTTTTAAAGCGTTAATATCTGACATTAGACATCTAGCTAGACATATTCACACATACCACAACAATTCACAGTTAGAATGAAGGCTTCGTAGCTTTTGTGTATTTTTTTGATATGCCGCAAAATAATGTAACGTTAAAGTGAGTGAGTGTTTGAATGACAAACATAACCTTAGAGATGTTACACTTTATTTCAAATCTTTATTTGATCCATTCTGTCAGCTGCACAGTAAATAATTTACTAAGTTACTCACTAGTGTAAGAATGTACACATATTTTAACACCTGGGTTTCTATTGGTCAACGTATAAAGGCCCGTTCACACCAAGGATAACGATAAAAAATAATAATATATAGTTATAAAAATCGTTCTCAATATTATAGAACAGCAGAGTTTACAACACAGCTATAACGATAAAAGCACAGAGAAACGACATTGTTAACTTTGAATCACTTTCATAACGATTTTATCCAGCTTATGAACGATAAAAACATTGACAGCCAATAAGAATCCATCCTGCTGTAACGAGCTCGAGCATTTAAAGAGACAGACAAGAACGCGCTTAAACAGAACGATATTGTCAGCTGGTGTGGACGATAAAGTTATCTTTATAGTTATCGTTCTTGGTCTTAACAGGCCTTTATGCTTGTAAATGTTTCTTGCACTAAAACATTCAATTTACATGAATGTACTCTTTCTCGTTGTTTTGCTAGTCTGTACCTTTAAGACTTCTAAATGTAAATACACGGGACATTCATTAAAGGCACAGTTCACCCAAAAATGAAAATTCTGTCATCATTTACTCACCCTCATGTTGTTCAAAGCCTGTATTAATGTCTTTCTTCTGGTGATATTTTGAAGAATGTCAGTAACTAGACAGTTGTACAGTTTTCCTACTTATGGAAGTCAATGGCTATGTCAACTGTTTTGACTACCAGCATTCTTTATTTAAAATATCGTTATTTGTGTTCAACAAAAGAAAGATACTCCTACAGGTTTGGAACAACATGAGGGTGAGTAAATGACGACCGAATTTCCAGTTTTGAGTGAACTGTCACTTTAAGATGCTGAATACTTAGTTGTTTATATGGCTGGGGTGAATGTAGCAAACATATTTCATTTAGAAGTCGTGTTTTGTCTGTGATGTTTCCTCACAGTAGATTGGGGACATGATGTTGGACCACGCTGACGTGAGTTTGACCCCGGAGGAGCGAGTGCGGGCCTTGACGAAGAAGGGCAGCTCGGTGGACATGAACGAGGCCGTGCCGGTGCGCAGATTCTTCCGCTCGGGCATGGAGATGATCCGCATGGCACACGTTTACGACGAGGAGGGCAACACAGAGCACGCCTTCGTCCTCTACAACAAATACATCACGTGAGAAAGAAGACCTCTGAACCGTACGCTGTTTTAAAGGGATACTCCACCCAATCATTTACTCGTTCCGAACCTGTATGACTTTCTTTTTTCTGTGGATGTTTTGAGAATGTCTCAGTGTTTTTGTTGTTGTTGTTGTTTTCCTTACAACAGGGTTCGTACAAGTTGTTTAAAGTACTTGACTTTTTGAAATTTGAAGTCCTGGAAAACCCTTGAAAACAGACTTTTTTTTTTATGAAGAATTACTTGAAAAGTGCTTGAATTATAGAAATTCAATTTATGGGAAGTTTATTTTTAATTTGATTGATAAAACAATCTTTTCACACAAAATTAAAGCCTGTCTGATATAGCCTAGATATAGAGGCGTTTTGCATGGGTATGAGCGTGATATTGCTCATATAAATATCCAAGTATATGTTACAGCTTTTATTCTCAAGTCAATCATATATTCATGAGCAAATATTCAGTTTGAATAAGGAATAAGCGATATCTTTGTTATATTATCCTTTCAATGGTTAAAGTTACCAGTCATTGCATGTGCTAAACTTTATTTGTAGCATTTTGTTTTATTTGTTTATTTTTATTGATCTATTTTTATTGATCTCTTGATAAATGAGATCTCTGATTGTAGTCCTTGATAAAAAAAACAAAAAGTAGTGCTTGAAAAGTCCTGGAATTTGATTTTACAGTGTCAGTACGAACCCTGTAACAATGAAAGTCAGCGGGGTCTAATGTGGTCCGGTTCCCAACGCAGAAGAAAGGCATGAGTGTGAGTAAATGACGACAGGATTTTCACTGCTGGGTGGAGTGTCCCTTTAACTGGAATGGGAGTGTGAGTAATATCGGTAATGTTTCAGTTTAATTGCAACAGGTTTAACGCCTGTTCTTTTTAACTCTGCAGGCTTTTCATCGAAAAGCTTCCTAAGCATCCAGAATATAAGCTGTCTAATATTGCTGAGAAGAAGGAGATGTTAAGGGTAACGTAGTCTAGTGAAGTCTAGATGGAAAATGATCGTTTTGATCAATAATCTCATCATATGGTGTTAGTGGTCTTAGTTTAGCTGTTGCTCCTCACACAGAAGCTAAAGGAGACGGCTTTCCCTCAAGCTGAGCTGCTGAAGAAACACTTACTGAGAAGATACGAGAGAGAATATGCAGAGTATATCAGCAAAAAGGTGACGCACAATTTTTTTTAACCTGTCAAGAATAAGTTATATTTCACCCCAAAACCAAAAGAAAGAAATCAAATATTATATTTTGCATGAAGAGAATGAATCGAACTTTAGGGCCATTATTATTTTTGTGCATTGTCACATTATTTACGTGAAAGTTTAACACATTTTCTTCCCCTTATCTCTTTATCATAATTAATCCGGGCATTTATTTATTTAATTTCCATTATAATGCATGAATAAAGTTATCCACAAACATTAAAACCAGTGACTGGTCAAAATTTATTATATCGTTACAATTAAGCATTAAGAACCATTATTAATTATTATAATTATTATAATGCATTATAATTGGTGCTCAATTATTGAGTAATAATCATCATATTAGAGTGATTTCTGAAGGATCATGTGACACTGAAGACTGGAGTAATGATGCTGAAAATTCAGCTTTGATCACAGGAATAAATTACACTTTACTATATATTCACATAGAAAACAGTCTTTTAAATGGTAATAATATTTCACAATATTACTGTTTTTACTGTATTTTTAATCAAATAAATGCAGTCTTGGTGAGCAGAAGAGACCATAATTATTTCAGACTTTTGACTTCCAGTGTATATATTGTAAATTAAATTAAAAATTTGAAAGCGTTTACACTTGGTATTATTAAGTGCAGTTATTTTACATTTGATTACAGTTTCTGTACCTGAATACCTGGAAAACTTAAAACACTGTTTATTTCAGTCGTATCTTTGTTCAGTTGCATTTATTTGTTGCAATTGCTAATTTGTTCTTTTTTAATTACTGAGTGTTTACTTGTCTTTAATAATGCTTGAAGTGTATATTAGTCAGGTTAGTTGTTTTTCTATGGTGTTTTTAAACCACAGGCAAACGTTCCTTGCGTAAGTGTTCTTAAGCCTGTTGATTTCTGTTCATGATATTCAGCTACAATTAGGAATCGATAATCGGTTTCGATTAAAACCATACCTGACCCTAGATGCACAACAGGACTGTCCATCTTCAATTTTGTCATATATAAAGATAAAAAGGTGTTAAAGAAACTCTTGAACTTAAATAAAATGTTATAAAATGTGTGCAATGTAGAAGTGTAAACGTAGAACAATTGTTAAAACTCAAACGATACCCTGCCCTGGATGCACGTGTGTTTAACCTCATGAATGGTGTTGTCGCCCACTAGCGTGCGGAAGCAGAAGCGCTGGAGCGTGAGTTATCCCGTCAGCGAGAGCTGGAGTGCGAGAGGCAGCGTGTGTTGGACATGCAGAGGAGACAGCGAGAGCAGGAGCAGTTCAGCATGTTCGAGGACATGATCCGACAGAAGGAGCGTCAAGAACATGGGCACCAGATCAGCTCTCCAGCGCCCCAGCAGGACTCGCTGCTCATCCCCGGGATCCAGGGTCCACCGCTGCCCTATCTAGAGTCCCCCACCCCCCCTCAGAGCCCGCTGGCCAATCACAGTGCTCCGCCGGCCCCCCCGACCTTTGACCGCTCGCTTAAACCGGGTCACCTCAGCAGCAACAGTACGGCTCACTCTCAAACCTCACTACACATGAAGCAGCCTGATTCTGATGTGACTATATATCGGCCACCATATATTTCAGTTGTGACTATATATCGGCCATCATATCGGTATCGGCGATATATATATGTTCATTTATAATGTAATAGATATGTTTATAATTTCTGTTGTGACTATATATTGGCCACCATATCGGTATCGGCCTATATATATGTTCATTTAATATGTTATAGTTATGTTTAGAATTTCAGTTGTGACTATATATCGGCCACCATATCGGTATCGGCAATGTATATGTTAATTTATAATGTTATAGATATGTTTATAATCTCTGTTGTGACGATATATCGGCC